>NC_056748.1:1088369241-1088435939 GCF_019279795.1 Protopterus annectens
GATGTAACCCCAAATACTATGAAGACATATATGCAACTCAGTACAGTTTTCCAGTACTCAGGATCTAGTCTCCGTGTGTAGTGCTTATGCTTTCCATTTGTGTACTGGTATTGATGCTGTTCAACAGTAAGTTCAGTTCTGGGACTGTCGCAGTCTCTCGATGGGTCACCATTGCATAACCAGTCTGTGCTCTGCACAGCAGGGTTTCCATGTACCCCAATACCAGCATTCCAGTTATCACTAGTGTAACCAAGTTCTTCAAGAATATCGCTGTGCTGCTTCTGCAGTTTGCGTATGGATAACATTAACCGCTTGATGTCCCCCAAAACCTTGAGTTCCAGTGGAGGTGAACGCAGGTCATATTCAGTTAGTGTCAGTAATGAAATACCATCAAGTCTATGTCGATTACAAAGAGGTTCCACATATTCACAGAAGCCTTCTTCCTTTAGCCATTTTGCCACCTGCTTAGTCGTCCAGCGTCTGATGCTCAGCTGATTCCCGCTCATCGTTTTATATCCAGACTGCAAAAAAAAAAAAGTATAAACTAATCAGTACCAATTACTTATCATCATACTAACACACTGTGCAGCAATGTTACCTCGTAACAGTTCACAAAGCTGTACCAGGAATGTGGCTAATGTCTCTGTTATACTTTACCTTTTAATGACTGACAGCTGCCTAGCATTTTTAAATAAGCTGTCGATGACAAACTGAAGAACCTGCGATTAAAATCCCCACAAAGAAGTCAAGATTCTGTAAGCAACAGATAATGGCATGCATGCAGAATGAAAACGGATGGAAAAGATTAAAATGACTAGGCCTCAATCATAACCAGCTTGTAAGTTTGAGATGGGGAAGCCAAGAAGTTCACCTCAACAGCAGAGTGAAGCAAAGTGTGAGAGGTGAACCTGATATCCATGTTGGGAACACACAAGAGGATATGAACGTAATGGCGTCGGCTGCATGATTTATACCCCTGACGACCTGACGCAGCCGGCCTTAGGCATAGGCCAACTAGGCGGCCGCCTAGGGCGCCGCTCTGGTAGGGGCACTTTTTCAGTATTTATTTGGTGTAGGTAGACCAGGATGGGGGCACCAGCTAGTGTGGTGGGGGGCACCGTGGAGCCCTTTTGCCTAGGGTGCCAGTTGACCTAAGGCCGCTCCAGCATGTAAGAAGGGACAGCAACCGACACAGGACCCAAGACTTTGATACTCAGGCCGACTGAGGGCTACTGCAAGCAGATAACCCAAATGTAATGACTGCAACAGTGAAACACAAAACATCTGTGTAACAGCTTTTAAATTTGTGAAAATATTTTGGATGTAGTGTTGTGGAGGACACCATTATGCTGTAGCACAAGACTAAAGCTCAAGAGTGATGAATAGTGCTCAACTTTCTTGTGTACTTTTCTTACTTCTGAAAGGTGCTTAAAATTATCTTTCTTAAATTCAGAGGGCGATCACACTACATACTGCACAAGATTTTATATAGCCCTGGGGGGCAGATACAGCACAAAAGCAAAAGGAATTTTTGTTTATTAATTATCTTATAAGCACAATAATTATAAAACAGCTTTTGTACAATCAATTTTTCAACTTTGCCACCTGATCAAACTGAATACAGCACTGCATGAAGCACTCACTGGCCTGCATAACACATTAACAACAAGAAACTGGATGCCTTTTCTGACAACAGCTGTTTCACCTATATTTCATTTCACGTGGAGTTCTGTTCTGCACCCAGTTTAGATTTTGTACAGTTTAGATTTTGTACTACAGCCTGTGAGGACACACTTGTTTCCAACACGACCTTTTTGAGCTATGTCCGATTGCTCTAACTAATGTAGAACATTTGTTTACACTGGCTTAACTTACAATACAAAAGTGATCTGATTTGCGAAGTATGTTTGACAGTTACATAATATTTGCTAGGGATATGCTGACCAGGTAGCCTTTTGATAGCCACAGTGCAATTTCACTGAGTACTTTATGGTTTATTCTGAGTTGGGACTGTTTAGGCTGTTCACTGATATGTAACTACACTATGTAGTATTAAGAGGCACACTTCACCAAAGTGATAACTTATGTCTAGCAAGAAGGACAAGGATCCAAGCCAGTCCATTGTTATAGTGCCCACTTCAAGGCCAGCACCAATGTTCACGCATCTTTTGTCACAACAAAGTGAACAGTTTGTACTTAGATTATGGCAAGACCCATAATCCCTAGCATATCTTAAGAACTGATAATTTAAGGGGATATAATAAGAGAGGAGGGTGGGGGTGGAATTTTTAAATTTCTGTAATACATAGAATGCCTGGGAAGGTGGTCAGTTAGGAAGTGAATTTGTTTAACCATCCAGTCGATAACAGGCAAGTCCACAGAGGTAGACACAACAAATACAGTCCACAAACTAAATTGCTGCAAATGCTTAGTCATTGTCAAAGACACACACCACTAAACTGTCAAGGTTGAAATTGCAATAAAAATCTTCAAATAAGATACTGCTAAAAAAGTCCAAAACGGAGGCAAGTGCACGTTGTAACTGTAACTATATATTATGTATGTAACTGCACAAACTAGTGTGAAAAATGTGCTCTTATCTTTAATGAAATTACTGCTCAACTTTGTTAACAAGGGCAACGACTGTACCAATCTGGTCAACACAACTAAACATTTAAGTGTGATTTATTTACACCCCCTTCCCATAGCAAAAGGTTCAGACAACCAGCACAACTGTCTAGATGCTAGCTGAGTCACCCAGCTCTTAACACAAAACAGCCACTATACAGTTATCGTCTCACTCTGATGCGCAGGCCTGCTACTAAGCCATCAAGACTGGATTTTAGAAAGACAATACTACAAACAATCTACACCCTCACAGATAACATTTCAGTCTGTGGAGGCAGGCCAACTCACAGCAGCAGTCTTCAATCTTTTTTTAAACTTCTTGCATAGTGACTGTAAACAGCTTTCCTTCTGTGACACAGCCCAGTATCTTTAGGTGGGTTCTCTGGCCAACTCCAAAACCATAATGGGAAAAATCAAACACCAAAAGAAAGCAAAATAAGTCTACAATTGAGATCTTCTATACTCATAAAAACTTTCATGAAATTTTCATAAGTACAGACATAACAGTTGGTCTTTACTTTGTTTTCTTTGGTATTTCTTTAATCATTTTACAGTTTACTGCTAGGTAAACCTTTCCAGTTTGTTTTGTACATACAAGTACAAAGATGTTACTTCAAATTGACCTAAGGAGGTCCAGTCTCAGCTACAGCCAACAAAGACAGGTGTTCTTATGCTGAACGTACATGAACTTACAAGGACATGCTGAAAAAAACAAAACAAAACCATACCTTTTGAAACTCAAGAAACATCTTAGACAGCTTTTTGGACTTCAACCATGTCAGTATGCCTAAGTCCAGGGGTTTAATGATTTTACTTTACAGACTGCCTAAAGGATTAAATGGTGGAAGTTAAAAATGGGTGATTGTGAGGTGGAGTTCAGGGAAGAGTTAAGACAGGCACTGGGAGGCAATGAAGAGTTACCGAACAGCTGGGAAACTACAGCAGAGCTAGTAAGGGAGACTGCTAGAAAGGTGCTTGGTGTGACATCTGGACAGAGGAAGGAGTACAAGGAGACCTGGTGGTGGAATGAGGAAGTACAGGAGAGTATGCAGAGGAAGAGGCTGGCGAAGAAGAAGTGTGATTGCCAAAGAGATGAAGAAAGTAGACATAAATATAAGGAGATGAGACGCATGGCAAAGAGAAAGGTGGCGAAGGATAAGGCATATGGAGAGTTGTATGAGAGATTGGACACAAAAGAGGGAGGCATATGGAGAGTTGTATGAGAGATTGGACACTAAAGAGGGAGAAAATGACCTGTACCGATTGGCTAGACAGAGGGACAGAGCTGGGAAAGATGTGCAGCAGGTAAGGGTGATAAAGGACAGTGAGGGAAACGTACTCAAGTGAGGTGAGTGTGTTGAGTAGATGGAAAGAGTACTTTGAAGGGCTGATGAATGAAGAGAATGAAAGAGAAAGAAGGTTGGATGATGTGGGGATAGTGAATCAGGAAGTGAAACAGATTAGCAAGGAGGAAGTAAGGTCAGCTATGAAGAGGAAAAGAATGGAAAGGCTGTTGGCCCAGATGACATACCAGTGGAAGCATGGAGGTGCTTAGGTGAAATGGCAGTGGAATTTTTAACCAGATTGTTTAATTAAATTTTGGAAAGTCAGAGGATGCCTGAGGAGTGGAGAAAAAGTGTTTGGTACCTATCTTTAAGAATAAGGGTGATGTGCAGAGCTGCAGTAACTATAGAGGGATAAAAATTGATCAGTCACAGCTTGAAGATATGGAAAAGAGTAGTGGAAGCTAGGTTAAGAAGGGAGGTGATGATTAGTGATCAGCAGTATGGTTTCATGCCAGGAAACAGCACTACATATGCAATATTTGCTCTGAGAGTGTTGTTGGAGAAATACAGAGGAGGTCAGAAGGAGTTGCATTGTGTCTTTGTGGACTTAGAGAAAGCATATGACAGGGTGCCTAGAGAGGAGTTGTGGTATTGTATGAGGAAGTCGGGAGTGGCAGAGAAGTATGTAAGAGTGTTATAGGATATGTACGAGGGTAGTGCGACATTGGTGAGGACTGCGGTGGGAGTGACAGATACGTTCAAGGTGGAGGTGGGATTACATCAAGGATCAGCTCTGAGCCCTTTCTTATTTGCAGTAGTGATGGACAGCTTGACAGATGATATCAGACAGGAGGCCCCGAGGACTATGAAGTTTGCAGATGACATTGTGATATGTAGTGAGAGTAGGGACCAGGTTGAGGAGAGCCTGGAGAGGTGGAGACATGCTTTAGAGAGGAGAGGAATTAAGGTCAGCAGGGCTAAAACAGAATATATGTGTGTAAATGTGAGGGAGGGTAGAGAAATGGTGAGGATGCAGGGAGCAGAGTTGGTAAAGGTGGATGAGTTTAAGTACTTGGGATCAACAGTTCAGAGTAATGGTGAGTGTGGAAGAGAGTTGAAGAAGAGAGTACAGGCAGGGTGGAATGGGTGGAGAAGAGTGTCAGGAGTGATTTGTGACAGACGGGTACCAGTAAGAGTGGAAGGGAAGGTCTACAAGAGGGTAGTGAGACCAGCTATGTTATATGGGTTGGAGACAGTGGCATTGACGAAAAGGCAGGAGTCAGAGCTGGATGTGGCAGAGTTAAAGATGTTAAGATTTGCACTGGGTGTGACTAGGATGGACAGGATTAGGAATCAGTATATTAGAGGGTCAGCTCAAGTTGGACAGTTTGGAGATAAAGCAAGAGAGGTGAGATTGCGTTGGTTTGGACATGTGCTGAGGAGGGATACTGGGTATATTGGGAAAAGGATGCTAAGGATGGAGCTGCCAGGTAAGAGGAAAAGAGGAAGGCCTAAGATAAGGTTTATGGATGTGGTGAGAGAGGACATGCAGGCGGTTGGTGTGAAAGAGCATGATGCAAAGGACAGGAAGAAACGGAAACAGAAGATCCGCTATGGTGACCCCTAACGGGAACAGCCGAAAGAAGATGATGACTTTACAGACTGCCTAAATATATCACTACCTTACTCCACTCAAGTAAGCAAGCCAAGAGATAAAATCTCTGTGCTGCCGCAAATCAAATCTATATTTACCTTACTTTAGAAAAAGCACACTGTAGACATTGTGCTATTCTTTAGCTAGGAAATATGGCCTAAAAAATCTCTGGTGTCATCACTTCAACCAAGCAAAATTAAGAAAAAGAAAAAAAAAAGCATTTGATAGTATCCCACATTCATGGATAAAAGACTGCTTAAAATATACAAGATTCATGGTCACTGTAATGTAGTCAATCAGTGTAGGATGTAACAGTGGCAGACCACTTTGCAATTAACCCATGAAAAAGGGCAAATTATTATCCCAGGGACAAAATTTCAAAGGGGAATATTCCAGGATGACACTGTCACCGCTGCTATTCTGCCTTGCCCTTAACCCTTTAAGCAGTCTACTTAACAGCTTAGGCCATGGCTATAATTTGGCTTCTAGAAAACAAGTGTAAAGATTTCTCATCTTCTCTTAGTCGATGATTTAAAACTGCATAGTTGGAACTGAAAGCACAACTGCAAGTTGTCAAAACTTTTTTCTGATATAAGAATGTCATTTGGTCTTCATAAATGTGCAAAAGCAACCTTAAAGCAGGAAAATTGCAACACTAGGAAAACATCATTTTGGGACAAGAATGTGACAAAACAATTTGAGCAAGGAGTGTATAAATATTTGGGAATTGAAGGATCAACAATAAAACACGACCAAATGCAAATAAAACTTAGTAATAAAGGGTCCCTATTAATTACTCGAACTTTTTACAGTTCGAATATCATATGGTCGACACCATATGACAGAACTTTAAAAAGGGTTGAAGGTGAAAAGCAAGTGCGATCTAGGAATTGGTATATTTAAGTAGTGGAGGTGTCGGGGGTGCAGGGGGCTTGTCCCCCTGCTCAGAGCACTGAGGTAAGTTTTTTTTTTTTTTTTTTTTTTAATTTTTTATTATATTTGTGATGTTTCAAACTTTGCTCATATGTTGTCGAACATAGGAGGTTCGAAGTTTTGAAACTTCGAATATATAATATAGACCCATAAGGAATACTTCAGAAGACTTGAATTAATCCTGAAAACAGCACTGATATCTAGGAACAAAATCCAGGCTATAAACCAATTTGCTCTTCCTGTCCTAACTTACAGTTTTGGAGTGACTGACTGGCCCCAAAACGTGTTGGATAGACTAGATAGGAAAACAAGAAGGATGCTTCATGCTCATCAAATAATTTATAAAAATTAGTGCATACCAAGATTATATATTCCCTGTTCCGAAAGAGGGGTGGGCCTCCTTGAAATTGATTCTATGTATAGATCTGCAATTGTGGGACTCCACACATCTGCTGACCTCACAAGACCCAAATGTAGTGAAAGTTTTGAAACATGAGGAGAATAAATCTAAGATGACTTCTCTGCTTATGCTAGCAGAAGCATATCGGCATCAAACAGGAATGGAAATCAAACCAGAAGTAGATAAAAATCAGGCACCAACTGAATATGCCAAAACACAAAAGAAAGAATATAAAGGTAAAAGGACCAGATGAGAAGGCATGAAATGTGGAAAAAGCATAAATATAGCTGCAAGTATAGAAAACTTCTTGAAGAACCTCATGTTGATCAGGAACAAATGCAGGAATGGCTGAGAAGCGAATTCAAAACCAAGAGATGCAAGACAGAGGGCTGCATACACGTTGGTTTACAAAGTCCATTGAACATGTGGGAGAAACAGACAAATGTTGTTGTTCTTTTGGCTTTTCCCAGTTAGGGGTTGCCACAGCAGAACTCCGGTCCGCTAATGATTGGCAGTAGATTTTTTTACGGGTGCAGAGGTGCCAGCTCGATGCCCAACCTTCAATGAAGGCACGCCCATTCTACGCATGCCTTTCGAACACCACTCGACCGCAGGGAGGACATGCAGACTCCACACAGAAGGTGCTCCAGCAGAGAACCGAACGGTAGAACCTCTTGCTGTGAGGCAACAACGCTACAGCTGCACCACCGCGGCTTCTGCAAAACAGACAAATGTAGGCAGGTGCACACCTTGTTGCGGTTTACAACATACTAATGGTAAAAGGACTGTATACTGATACTGAAAGGCATAAAAATGAGGCAACACTGTTGCACTGGGGATTGTGCAAAACACAGTATTGAAATGGCCTAAAAACACTGAAAACGAGCCACAAAGCATCATAGAAAATGAAGTCTACATCCCATGGGATCACCCATTACCAACACTTCAAAAGATAGATGCTAGGAAACTGGATATAGTGGTCCAAGAAAAGAAGACAAAAGTAGCATTGCTCACTGAAATATTCAAACCTAGTGACTACAGTGTCTTGCGTACAGAGAGAGACACAACTCAAAGTATCAAGATTTGCAGGTAGAAACAAGAGCAATGTGGAAGATACCCAGACAGTTCCAATAGTAGTAGGAACAAAAGATCTCTGTCTACAATCATATGCAGATATACTACCAATCCACGCAACTCCATACATAATTGCAGGAGTAGTCATTACTGGGCACATTGCAGGTGCTCCAAAGAGCACTACTGGCTGACATTAAAGAGTGAAATACTAATTTCATGAGATTTAATTGTACTTTGACTTAGGAATGGGGTCCATTCCTGTCACGGTATTAGAAATCCAAACAATTTGGAGAAATTAAAAAGGAATAAACTCTGCAGGTTTATCATCAAAACACCTAAATGCATTGCTTCACTATCATTGACTCAGGGCGACTACACGTTTACTGGTCATCAATGCCTTACTATCAAAACTCATTCACCTTAAGAAGTGCTTGTCATTAGATTCAGTGTCAGATGAACTGAACTTTATCAGCAATGCTGGACAGTCTATTCTGGATTAAAAATGCCAGTTTGCCTTAAGCTAATGAAACCACCAACTGGGCAGATATTCTAATGTCTCTGGTGCTACTAATGTACACAGAGAGCTGTCTGTGAGCATATAATTTGCGCGTATGCCATTAACTTTACTCAGTTCACCACAAAAGTTATTTTTCAGTGACATTCTCCAAATCGAAGTGACTGTAACGGGGTTTGGACATCAAGGCTTTAAATTCAGAAATATTCCTTTCCTGAGGTATTGGCCACTCAAAGCAACATTTTCTAAGAGAAAGAATTTCGGATCCACAGAAAATGCTGGACCAGAAGCATGAAACACTGCACTGCAGGGAGTAAAACACAAACTCAGGACAAGCACAGCAAGCAATTCTGAAGTTTCTGACTGATGAAACAATGGCTTTATAAGTTATTAGACACCTTACCCTGTCACACTTTTGTCTGTGGAACAGTGAAGTGTGTAACAGCTTTTAAAGATGTGAAAATATTTTGGATGTAGTGCTGTGGTGGACTCATGCTCTAGCACAAGACTAGAGGTCAAAAATGATGAATGATGCTTAACTTTGTTGCATACTTTTATCATTTTCTTAAATTCAGACAGCAATCACACTACATACTAAAAGATTTTACCAGAGAGGCCAGATACAAAACAAAACCAAAAGGAATTTTCTTCCAAGTCCTATGTCAGTTAATCTTTCACAACTATGGATCTACTTTTGTTTATGACACTTCTTACAAACACAATCATATAAAAGCTTTTGTATAATTGATTTTCCACTTTTTCCAATTTCTGTGGTCTACATTTCATTCATATAATGCCAATCCAAAGAAGGATGGTTGTTTGGACTGTTGTACAATACCCCTTTGAGGAACATGTTAACAAGATGGGGTAGCAAAAGGCAAACCAGTACAAGTTAAAAATCACACAAAGTCTAACACAAGAATATACCAATCCTGACTTGAAAGAATGCAGAGGCAACGTTGATAGAAAATTATGCCAGTCTTGATGTGAACAAGAATTACCTCAGAGGTTCACAACAGGGCACTGGTGTGGCTATGCATAACAGACTGCAGCCCATATATACAACTTTTTCCAGTTCTTCATACACACTCTTCTAGGCCTTCCTCGTGGCTTCAGTGATGGTACAAAGGGGATCCATAAACAGGGAGATGTCGCATAGGTTTATAAATGTGACAGTGCAAGGGGGATCCATAAATAGGGAGATCACGTAGGTTTATAAATGTGATAGTACAGGGGGGATCCCTAAACAGGGAGATATCATGTAAGTTTATAAAATGCGACAGCTCAAGGGGAATCCATAAACAGGGAGATGTCGCATAGGTTTATAAATGTGACAGTGCAAGGGGGATCCATAAATAGGGAGATATGTAGGTTTATAAATGTGATAGTACGGGGGGGATCCCTAAACAGGGAGATATCACATAGGTTTATAAATGTGACAGTACAACTTATTTACTTATTTCCAGTTTGATTACCGGGAAGTCCACTTGGCCCAAAGGACCCGTTTTCAGTGGAGGCCCGGGGAGAAAAGCTCCAAGATACACAATACAGTACAGATACAAGAGATACAGAAGTAGAAAAGATACATTATATAGAACAGTTTACAACATATGCACATTCAGTGTCACACAGTCAGACAAAATTCATTATAGTTTATCTTAAGGGTTATACAGATTCATTTATGCAAACACTTGTATAGTGTGTGTGGAAACACTTTACATACACATCTTTAAAGCAAGTGTAGAAAACACTTTACATGCAATCATTTAAAGTATGATGCTATTTACAATATGTACACAGTTGTGTCGTGTGAGGAGTAGCTCTAGGAGTTGTAGAGAGCTTAGATACACTCATTGTAACGTAGCTATGGGAGTTTTAGAGAGCTTACGAACCTGGGAGAAAAGCTCCTGGGGGCATATACTTAGATAGATTTACGCAGGTACATTTCTATTTAGTGGACAGGTGTTTGAAAACCTGGGTTTTAAAGTTTTCTGAATTTGGTATAGTTCTTAGAGTGGAAGGGAGAGAATTCCATTTCTTAGCTATTGAGAAAGAGAGCAAAAGCTGGCCAGCAGGACGTTTAGGCTTGTGGATAGCAATTAAGTTTTGATGTACAAATCTGAGAGTTCTGTTGGGGGTGTAAGGAGGAAGGATATTTGCTAGAGCTGGACATTTTGTAAGGTGAAATACAAGTCTGTGCGCAGCGGCGAGTTGGAGGTAGTTGGGAGTTCTACCCAATTCAAAGATTGTAGGGTAAGGCAATGATGGGTGGAATTTCTGGATGTGGTGGCAAATTTAGAGATTTTATTATAGCAGTTTTCTAGTTTGGAGGTGACAGAGGAGGACAAGTTGGTTAGGAGAGGGGTTCCGTATAAGGAGGGAAGATAAGTAGTAATACAGCATCCATGGGACCAGATGATATCCCGGGCTGTGTACTACATGAACTACAAAATGAACTGATACCTCACCTAAGCAGCATGTTCAACCACAGCCTTACCTCAGGCTTCGTGCCCATTGAATGGAGCACAGCTACAGTCATCCCACTTCACAAGAGAGGATACACCCTGGATCCTGGGAACTACTGCCCCATCAGTCTGACAAGCCTGGTCTGCAAGGCCATGGAACGCATTATCATGGAACTTATAAACAAGGACATTGGCAACCTTCAAACATTGGACCCCACCCAATTCAGGTTTGTGAAGGCCTGATCCTGTCTCCTCAACCAGACTGATTTCTATGAATCACTCTCTAAAGCCGTGGATGAGGGTAAGGCGGTCCACACAGCCTATCTGGACCTCGCCAAGGCCTTTGATACTATCCCTCACTCTGGAATCACAGATAAACTTACCAAGCTGGACATTAATCCCTACATCACTCGATGGGCTGCCAATTGGCTTATTGACAGAACACACACTAAAAATATCCTATTCCAGATCCAGCTCCAGACAAGTGACAAGTGGAGTACCTCAGGGTTCAGTCCTGGGACCGCTCTTGTTTGGCATCTACTTCTCTGAAGTACATACCAACAATAAGGGACTCTGGCTAACAAAGTTCGCATATGACTGCAAACTGGGAGCCATTATCAAGTCCCCAAATGATGCAGATATCCTACAAAAGGGCCTTACAGAAACAGATACTTGGTGCCAGAGTCATGGACTCAAGCTCAATGCCAAGAAATGTATAGTTATCCCCTTTGGGAAAAACCACGTACCCATGAACTACCACATAGGCGACAACACTGAAAGTGTGATGAGAGACTTAGGAACCCAGGTGGACAGTGGTCTCACCTGTGATAACCACATCGCCACAACAGAGGAAATCCTTCTATGTGGCACATCTCATCACAAAGGGATTTTCATCCAGAAAGGAGGTGGTCATTGTCCCATTGTAATCATCCCTCATTAGACCCATATGAGTACAACGCCCCATTTGGTATGTACCTCAACACATCTGCAACAGTTGGAAAAGCCTCAGAAATATCTCACTAAAAGAATCACAGGCCTAAAGCAGATGCCCTAAGCCGACCATCTACTCCAGCTATACTATGTCGCATATCGCCGACTCAGAGGCAACCTCTGTTTAACTTACAAGGCCATGTCTAACCCTGAGCTGTTGGAAATGCTTCACCTAAAGAAATCCCAATCCCTCAGAACCACATGCTCCAGGGAACTAAACCTCGTCATCACAATGAACAAGACATGCTGGAGGGATAGCTTCACGACCCAGAGACTCCCCATACTCTGGAATAGACTGCCCATACATGTCAAGCAAAGCGCCTCTTTGGCCCTCTTCAAAAGGAACCTTGACAATTGGATGGGAGATTGGAAATTCACCCCGGCAATCATGTCATCACCCTAATAGGGGTCCAGGGAAGTAAACACTGTGGGTATAAACAACCAGGGAAATGTCATGGCTAGGCTTGTATAGGCCCTAGGGCCGATAGCCTAGTACCAACCTATGAGTATGCCTAGTAGAATTTGAGAGAAAGCGATTATTCCTGTATAGCATACCTAGTTTTTGGTGGGTTTTCTTAATATTTTGTTGAATATGGATGTCAGACTTGAGGTATTTGTCAATAGTAATGCAGAGTAGTTTAGCAGAGGGAACCACTTCTATAGGAGAGTTGGTTTGACTAAGGACTTTGAAAGCATTTTGTTGTAGGAGTAAGTCTTTGTGGGGGGAATGGTAGAATTTTAGATTTATTAGCATTGAGAGAGGTGGTTTTGGTGCATCCACTTTTCGGTGGTTGAAAAAGCAGTTTGGGTTTTAGTGAGCAATTCAGGTGAGGTTTGAGGCAGAGCAGACTAAGGTTGAATTGTCTGGGTATTGAATGATTTTGGCATCAGGAACAGCAGTGTGAAAGTCACTGATGAAGATGTTAAAAAGCACAGGCCCAAGAATGGATCCCTGTGGTACACCAGTTGGCGTAGGTAAGAAGTAAGAGCTGGAGTTCTTCCATTTGACTGCCTGAGATCTGTCTGATAGGTAGCTGGAGAACCAGCATAAAGTCTTTGGTGAGAGATGAAGATTTGAGCGATGAAAGAGAAGGTGTTTGTGGGAAAAGTACAGTTGTGTACACTTACCATAAATGTAGATGTTCGGGTGTATTCACTGTTACAGTCATTACACTTGGGTTATCCTGCTGGCAGACTACCCTCAGTCGGCCTGAATTCCAAAGTCTAGGTCTGGCATCGGTTGCTGCCGCCTCTTCCCTGACGTCAGTGCGCCAGGGGTATAAAAGATGCAGCTGACGCCATTTTCTTCAGTTTTTCTTGCCCCAGATGTCAGGTGCCCCCAAAAGGGTAGGCTAAAAATATGCCAATAAAACATGCATGCATCAGAATATAAAATACCTTCAACTATAAGCAAATACACCACATAGGTTGTATAGATTAGAGAAGTGCAGATAAGTTGCAGCAAAGATATGGGGGATGGTGGGTGGGTAACCTGGACTGCAACAGTGAATACACTCGAACATCTACATTTATGGTAAGTGTACACAACCGTACTATGTTCTTCGTGTTTCAATGTTGCAGTCATTACACTTGGGTTGAATCCCAAAGCTATGGCTGGAAGGCTGGAGCTAAATAGCCTTAGGAGTGGCTTTGAGGCCCTGCAGAACTGCAGTGCCAAAGCCTGCCCTGGATTTAGAGTAGAGTGGTAAATGATAGTGCTTTGTAAAGGTGTGCACTGAACTCCAGGTAGCAGCCTCTAAAATGTATTTGGTTGGTACTCCCCTGAGGAAGGCTGCTTAAGTGGCAGCTGCTCTGGTTGAATGTGGCCTAATGCCCTTAGGCACTGGCTTGCCATGTTGTGAATAGCAGAAACGAATGCAGTAGCCTATCCACTTTGAAATAGTTTGCTTTGAGATAGCCTTTCCTTGCGATCCTGCAGCATATGCCACTAGTAGTTGCTTTGTCTTTCTGAAAGCTTTGGTTCTGTCCAAGTAGAAGCGTAGCTGTGTATGTCCAAAGAATGCAGAATTCTCTCCCCCCCAATCTGTGGGTTTGGATAAAAAGTAGGCAGATGAATAGTTTGGTTAAGGGCCACATTGGACACTACCTTAGGTATAAATGTCGGGTTTGTCCTCGAGAAACACTGCCTAGATAAAAAATGATAAAAGGTTCCACATCCATGAGTGCCTGTAGCTCAGACTCATCTTGCAGAGATTATTGTTAGGAGCAAAGCTGTTTTCCAAGATAAAAACTTTATATCAGCTGTAGCGGCTGGCTCAAAAGGAGGCAGGGTGAGTTTTCCAAAGCATAATTGAGGTCTCATGCTGGTATTGGTGATCTCCTTGTAGGCCTTAAGTTTTTGGCTCCTCTGAGGTACTGCCTTAACAAGGGATTAGAAAAAAATTGGTGGCTCTGTATTGTAATGAGCCGAAATGGCAGAGGCATAAATTTTAATTGATGAAAAGGATAGGTCTTTGTCCAGCATCTCAGTTAAGTATTGCAAAATCTGAGGAATATTTGGTACAGCTGTGTCAATTCCTTGTGCCTGGTTCCAAGCACATAATCTCTTCTATTTTCCAGTGTAAGATTTTAGTGGCCTTCTGGCTTCCAAAATGGCAGCCATTACAGCTTTAGTGAGAGGTGCATTTTGTATCACTACATTATCCACCATGCTGCCAGATTTAAGGTCTTTAGTTGGCTGTGCAGGATCTGATTGTTTTGTTGGGATAGTAGATGAGGTATTTGAGGCAAGGTCCAAGCCGGGCAGTGAGACAAGTTCCTTAGGATTGGATACCAGTGTTGGCGGGGCCAGTCTGGGGCAATCAGTATCATCTTTGGCTTCTCTTGTCTGACCTTTAGGAGTACCTTGGGGAGGAGAGGCAGTGGAGGAAAGGCATATACTGCTAAGCTTTTCCAGCTGAAAGATAGGGCGTCCACTTTCCATGCTTGTCTGTGATAAGTCCTTGTGCAGAATCTCTTTAGTTGGTAGTTGTGAGGAGAGGCAAATAGATCTATATCCGGGCATCCCCATTTCCTTGTTATCATGCTGAAGACTTGTGGATCCAATATCCACTTGTGGGGATCCATGAGGTTTCTGCTTAGTTCGTCTGCCAGAGTATTTACCTTTCCTGGCAGGAATTGTGCCTGCAGATGTACTTGGTAAGTCAATGCTGTGTCCCACAAAGTCATGGCTAGTCTGCAAAGGGGGTAAGAATGAGTGCCTCCCTGCTTGTTTATATACCACATAAATATGGTGTTGTCTGTCTTTATCAGTAGTTGTCCCGGATGAAGTAGGTCCTTGAAGGCTGTCAGGGCATTCTGAACAGCTAGCATCTCTTTTTGATTGATATGTAGATGCATTTGGTTTGCGGACCATGTGCCTTGAATACATCTTCCTGCCATGTGGGCCCCCCAGGTATAATCTGATGCATCCGTTGTTAATGTCTGCCTGGCTGGGGGTAAAGTGAATGGCTGTCCCTTGTTCTGGTGACAAGCCTTCGCCCACCAATGAAACTCCTGTTGCAAGCAGGGAATGAGGGTAATTGTTTCCAGGCTGTGGCAATGTTGAGTCCAAACACTTTTTAGGTACCACTGAAGTTTCCTCATATGCAGTCTCGCATATGGAATTAGTAGAATGCAGGATGCCATGAAGCCCAAAGCCTGCAGAAATTTTCTTGCAGATAACTGGGCCTTTGTTGCCAACAGGTTGAAATAGGTAGTCAGTTGCCTTTGCTTGTCTGGCGTGAGATAAGCCATCTGGGCAGTTGTATTTAAGCTTGCACCCAGGAATATTATCTCTTGAGAGGGTACTAGTTTTGATTTCTTTTCATTGACTGTGTACCCTAGGCCTGTTAGAAATCTCTTTACAAACGCCAGATGCTGTAGTAGAATGTCCTTGTTCTCTGCTTGAATGAGACAGTCATCCAAGTAAGGATATATTTGTATTCCTCTGTCTGCAGAATGCAATTAATGGTGCCAGGCACTTTGTGAAGACCCTGGGCGCAGTAGATAAGCCAAAGGGCAGTGCAGAGAATTGGTAATGCATTGAGCCAGCTTTGAATCTGAGATATCTTCTGCATGTTTGTCTGATTGGGACATGCAGGTATGCCTTTTTTAAGTCTAAAGTCACAAGCCAAGCCTTCTTGCCCATCATGGGCAGAAGTTGCTGTACAGTCAACATTTTGAACTTGGGTATATCCAGAAATGTATTTAGAATAGATAGGTCCAGTATTGGTCTCCAGGTCTTGTCCTTTCTTGGTCGAGTATTGGTCTCCAGGTCTTGTCCTTTCTTGGTACAAAGATCAGTCTTGAATAAAATCCTTGTCTCTGCTCTTGCTCTGGTACTTGTTGAATGGCCCTCATGTCCATGAGGGATGAGACTTGCTTTTGTGCCTCTGCCCATTGATGTTTTGGCAGGTCTGGCCAATCGTTTGTCCTTGGCAGGGTACGGAAGTGAAACTTGTAGCCCTGTGACACTGTCTAGGACCCATTTGTCCTGGGTTATTACGTGCCAGTTTTGAGAAAAAAGTGCTAGTTTTCCCCCTAAAGGTGCTGCTAGAAGATAAGTGCTTGGTGCAGGCAGGGGGAAGTCATTGGGACTGTTTCCTGTATGGCTGTGATTTGTCTTGTCCACTTTTGGAGGTAGAAGCACCCCATTGTTTAGACCTGTATGAATCTTGGGGTTGGATCTGCCTCTTGGGCATCTGTATCTGCCCCTTTGTGGTCTGTCTGACACTGGAAAGGACCAATTCTTTGTAGGCCAGTGTCTGCTAAATCTTGGAGACTGAACCTGTAAGAAATCCTTAACTGTTTGCATAGATTTAGCTTTGTCCTCCATTTTCTTTAACACCTCTTCTGCTTTAACACCAAACAAAAGTATCATGCTGTAATGGGGCATCTAATAATTTTGCTTTGACATGATCAGGCAGACTTTGTTCCTTTAACCAAGTATGCCTCCTGATGACAGAACCCGTAACAGCGGCTTTGCAGGAGGCCTCCAAAGAATCAAAACCACATTGCAAAGTATGCTTTCCAACTTGTTCAGCTGCATGCAATAAATCCTGCATTACTTAGTTTTCTGCACATTCAGAATTTGTCAACATTTTCTGTTTAAGCAGTGACATAATATATTGCTGATATTTAAGCATATGAAACTGACAATTTAAAGCCCTTATAGCCAAGGTAGCGGAAGTGTAAATCTTTTTTCCCCATCTGTTCAATGCCCTAGAATCCCTGTCAGAGGGGGAAGGTTTATTTGTAGCGGAAGCCTTGACCCCTTTGGGACCCTAAGAGAGGGTTTCTGGGTCAGCAGCAGGGTTTTTGAAAAGGAATTTATGAGTCAGGAACCCTGTAATACCTGTCTGGCTTAACTGGAGCTGGAGGTAAGGAGTCAGGGGTCAGACTGGACTCTGAAAATACATCAACAATGTCTAACACAGGTGGAATAGCTAGGGGACTGTGTTGTGGTAGTAAAAGGAAGTCTCTGAGCCTTTTTTTAGATTCTGAAAAATCTTGGCTCTCCCAGTGGAAATGCTCCCTCATGGTATGCAAGGTTTCCCCAAAAGAGTAATCCTCAGGAGGAGAGGCTGAAGGGATAGATTCTTCAGCATCAGAATCCTCAGGGAGGAAGAGAGTATTCCTGATCAGAAGAGGAATCAGATGAAATTGAAACCTGATCTGAAGATTGATATTCTGTCTCTTGCCTAGACCTTTTATCAGGTGGGGGATGGGAACCCCTGATCAAAGTAATTAAGTCTTCGCCATTTTGAGCATCTGTTTTTTGGGCATGGAGGTCTGTCCATGAGGCTGTTGTACTGGTTTCTTTGTCTTTAAGGGTACTTTAGTCTTCACCTTTGAAGCTGAAGTCGTTTTAATGTATAATTGAGTTTGTCTGAAAACACCCTCAGAAGCCGATGCCTGCTCAGCGGCTCCAGACCCATCTGAGGGAATAGTCTCCGAAGGTTCAATACCTTGAGCCTCCAGCAGCATAGGCGACTCCACGTGGGAGTTGGTAGCGGCCTGTGGGTCTAAAGTAGCAGGCGTCAGGGGCTGCGAAGGCGCCTCACTGAGAACCGGCGACTGGCTTAGAAGAAGCCTCATCGGTTTTGGACCTCAGATGCCTGTCCTTTTCTTTTTCTTTGCGTTTCTTGTGAATTCTGGTAGTCTGATGGCTGTCCGACGACATCATATAATTAAATCTTCTGCCAAAATAGTGCGTTGGTTAAATCTAGCACAAAACCGACAACTAGCAACGTCGTGGTCAGGGCCTTGGCAAGGAATACATTAAGAATGAGAGTCCTTATGAGATATTTGCTTCCCACAAGAGATACAATTATTAACTTTTTCTGACATCGGTCTGGAGCAAGAAAAAAGTTTCTCCAACGGGGTACTTAGCTTTTAATGAAGACTTCGGATCTGCAATTCGAACACGAAAATCTCAGGAGTCGGCCGACCAGCACTTGCGAACTGCTTATGCTTCGGGCACCGCGCGGCAAGAAAGACTGAAGAAAATGGCGTTGGCTGCATCTTGTACCCCTGGCGCACTGACGTCGGCGACAGCAACTGACGCCGAAGACTTTGGAATTCAGGCCGACTGAGGGTAGCCTGCCAGCAGGATAACCCAAGTGTAATGACTGCAACAGTGAAACACGAAGAACATCAGTATTGAATTCTTTAGACAGATCATGCAAAACAGTAGAAACCAAGTGTCCTGAATCTCGGGCTTGATTGACAGTTTCTAGGAAAGACAGTAGAGCGGTTACAGAGCTATGGCCTGAACGGAAGCCATGTTGGTTAGGTGTAAGAAGATGGTTTTGGGGTAGAAAAGGCATTAGTTGGGGGTGGATGCACTTTTCTTTTCTAGTATTTTGGAGATTGGTGAGAGCAGAGCAATAGAGTGGAAGTCTGAGATGTTGGTGTTTTTGCCTCCTTTGTGAAGAGGAAGAATATAAGCTCAGCACCAGAGTTTGGGGACGTATGATACCTTTATAGATTTGATAATAATGATGCTGATTGGGAGAGCTATACCACCAGCAGCACATTGTAGGAAGGAGGAGGGAATATTGCTAGGAGCATTAGAGCAAGGTTTAAGTTTGGACAGAAGTCTTTTTATAAAGTTAGTGGAGACAGGTCTGAGCTCGAACATAAAGGGATGGTTATTAGGGGAGGTAGATGGAGAAGATTGAGGGGACTGGTGGGTTATCATTGGGGAAAGTCTTGGTCAGGTCATAAATAGTTTCTCTGAAAAATGAGTTAAATTCAGAGCTTAGTTCAAGGTCGGATTTACTAGGGTCAGGACAGGGGGTTATTCTTGGAGCCAGGATTAAGAAGTGAGTTTATTGATTTCCAGAATTACTTGGAGTTTTTATTGTTATTAGACTGGAGCTTGATATAGTAGGATTTTTTGTCCTTAGTGATTAGCTGTTTCACAAGGTTACGGACTTGTTTGCATTGAACCAAGGTATTGGGCAGTTTATTCTTTTGGTAAAGCTTCCATAACTTGTCCCTTTGGTGCATAATTTGTTTAGTATGTTTGGATAACCAAGGAGCTGTATTAGTTTTTATCCTTTGTTTTTTTAGTGAGGCTAGAGAGTTTAGTGTGTCTATGAAGACAGAGTTGAAGTAGTCTATAGCACTGTCAAGTGGAAGGGTTTTTAGAATTTGCCAGTCCATTTGTTTGAACATGTTTGAGAGGGTTACGGGGTTGAAGTTACTGAGGTTGCGAGTGAGAAAGTATTGGTGCTGGTGAGGTGAAGAGTTAGATGAGCGATGAATGAAAGCTGGGAGGTGTCGCTAATGGTGTCGGGAATTGTGCCACAGTTGGTTATTTTGTTTGGATCGGAGACTAGGATCCAATCAATAGTGGACCCAGGGTTTTTTTTTGTTAGGTCGGGTGATGGGAAGGATTATTTGAGTAAAGCTATAGAGGTTAATGTACAGGGAGGGAGAGGGACTATTGACTTTATTCCAGTCAATATTTACATCGCCTAGAATGTAGGTTTCGTAGTTAATTTCAGTACATGCACACAGGAGGATCCATAAACAGGGAGATATCGCATAGGTTTACAAATGTGAGTGTACAAGGGGGATCCATAAACAAGGAGCCATCGCGTAGGGATCCATAAACAGGGAGATATCAAGTAGGTTTATAAATGTGATCGTACAAGGGGGTCCATAAACACGGAGATATCATGTAAGTTTATAAATGTGATAGCACAAGGGGATCAATAAACAGGGAGATGTCGCATAGGTTTATAAATGTGACAGTATAAGGGGGATCCATAAACAAGGAGATATGTAGATTTATAAATGTGACAGTACAAGGGGATCCATAAACAGGGAGATGTTGCATAGGTTTATAAATGGGATAGTACAAGGGGGATCCATAAACAAGGAGATATCATGTAGGTTTATATATGTGATAATACAAGGGGATCCATAAACAGGGAGATATCACGTAGGTTTATAAAATGTGATAGTACAAGGGGGTCCATAAACAGGGAGATATCACGTAGGTTTATAAATGTGTTAGTACAAGGGGGTCCATAAACACAAAGATATCATGTAGGTTTATAATGTGATAGTAAAGGGGATCAATAAACAGAGTATTCATGTAGGTTTATATATGCGACAGTACAAGGGGATCCATAAACAGGGAGATATCATGTAGGTTTATAAATGTGATAGTACAAGGGGATCCATACACAGGGAGATGTCACGTAGGTTTATAAATGTGATAGTACAAGGGGGGATCCATAAACGGAGAACTCATGTAGGTTTATAAATGTGAGAAATCATGTAGGTTTATAAATGTGAGACTGCAACATTACTGTTTTGCTGCTAAAAGATAGATATGAGGATAATTTATACCACAGACATTCCTCTGATACTGATGGTATCAATACTGAAAACAGATACTCCAGTAGGTTTGTGGATTGACTGTGCTGACCTATTTTAAAGATACAGACATTCACCTGTAAAATCAGTCATTAAGGACTGTTGGGAGCTGCCAGATTGTAATATGAAACCTACAACACTGAGGAACATCCTTGCTATGATTTTGGCCATTTGTCATGTTCATCATAAATGATGCTACTTCATGAATTTTGCCCTCTGAAAGAAAAAGTGCTCAAAAATTAAATTATAATTAGTATAAATAACATGACAGACTGGGACAGACCCAAGTCCCAAATTCTGAATGAGCTAAAGGCTGCAGGCTTGGAGGGGATGTTCCTATGGAACCTGGGCACCAGGGATACTAGAAGGTATTTTAACTCTAAGTTCCTTTGACTTCTCTTGTAAGGACTTGAAGAGCTGGACCAAACAGTGATGTACTGTCCAGAAGGGCATCCATTAATTTGGCATTGAAATCTTCCTATAATGACTGAAGTCTAAGCCAGGAAAATCTTCTGAGCACAGACCCTGTTGTGCTGCTGCCCTAGCACAGGCCTCAGCAGCATCACAGTTGTATTTTATGGAATGTTTAGCAACTTGGGAAGAGGCTCCTAAAAGGGACAAAGCCAAGGTTTTTCCCTCCAATTCAGGGAGGTTAGAATTTGCAGAAGTTTAGCCACTTGGGCTCCTAAAGAGACAAAGCCAAGGTTTTTCCCTTCAATTCAGGGAGGTCGGAGTTTGCAGAGTATTTTGTCATGTGTGTCTGGTAGATTGTGGCCCTGAAAGCCAGGGTTCTACTCTCCTTGTCAGAAGGAAGAGAGGTAGTAGGGAGCATTCTGGAAGGCTTGTCAGTAGCAACAGCGATGACTGCAGGGTCTACAGCCAGGCACCTGAACAGGAATTTGCAGTCCTCAGGGACTTTGTAGAAATGATCAGGCTTTTTGGGGGCAGGGGCCTATGAATCTGGGGTTTAGAATGCATTGTTAAATGCATCCAAAAATGTTGGATGTACTGGTGACACAGTAGAGAAACTGTGTAGATCCATTTGCAAGAGTTTGCAATACTTTTTCTGTGCATCTGACATTTGAGAGGTATCCTACTTGAAGTCTTCCTCCATTTTTAGCATAATTTCCCCAAAGGAAATTTCTTCCACAGGGGGATTCTGCATCCACTAACTCCTCTTCAGGTGAAATGTATTCTAGAGGAGAGGGGATTGAGTGGAGCAATCCAGAGAGTCTTCTTCCTCAGAAGAAGAATCCTCAGAAAAATCAGGGTTCCTAGTTCTTTTCTGAGAAGTTTGAGTGGCTGATGATGGAGCAGGCCCTAATGAACACTGCCAAAGAGCCATGAAGGCCTGGAAGAGACAGGGAAGGCCTGCCATTCTGTATGGGGCCTCTTTAGCTGAGGAGATGTGCTTTGTCTTGTGTTTTTTTCTTTGCTGGAAACGCTATCTTTTGAAGTGTAGGAGGGCCAGACAATTGCCTATGTTCAGTGATTTCAGACTCTAGAACATCAGATGCAGAACTGCAAGCTAACTCCCTAGGGTCCTCGACCCATTCAAGCCTTAGTTCCCCCTCGACATCCAAGTCAGATGTCTGTTCGACCTCAAGCAACATGCTTGTGGTCGAAGTCAAGACGACCTCAGAAGTGGGTTCAGCCTGGGACACTATGCTTTGAATCTGACATGCCTCTGGGTCGATGAGCACCTCGGGAGAGACATCGGAAGACAGAGGTGCAGCAGAAGGTGAAGGCTGAGGTTTCTTGACCTTGTGCTTCAGTGGCTCGGCGTCTGACCTCAAGGTACCTTCCATGCACTTGGTCAGAAGTTTAAACCATTGATTTTCCAAATACAGAGCTAAGAACGAAAGTAAGGGTCGTCTGGATGAACAATTGGCAAATACTGCACAACTTATGGTCGTGATTGAGGCATAGACAAAAAAACATATTGGATATGGCAGTCCTTATGTGGAATTTGTCTTCCACACTGGCACTTGCCCTTCCTGGATGACACAACAGGAATAGAGAGAAAAATATTCCCCAAGTGGGGCACTTATCTGAGAAGACGACGACGAAAAATGCTGGAAACTATAAGACCGATGGTCGATGGCTTTCTGACTGGTGGCAGCAAAGTTCTGAGAATGGTACGTATGCACATACATTTTATGGCCTACAGATGACTGCAGCCTATGCCAGACATACCAAATACCCTATGGTGGTAAAAGAATTTTGTATACTGGCCGACACTGGGCACATACTGGCAGGAATATCCCTCAAATAAAGAATACGGCAGCAAGTAAATAGGACATCAACAGTCGTCCAAAAGCAATGCTGTAAGGAAGCTGAAGCTGCTGTAAGGAAGCTGCACGGACAAAAGGAACCGGAGTCAAATTTTCCAGGTCAAAATTAAGGTCCCAGAAATGAGGAATAGGCTTCCTGGGAGGCCTAATATGAAAGATGCCTTTAAGGAATTAACCTGGAACCAACTTCCTAATGAACTCTCTTCTCTTTCTTCTACACTGCTCTTCAAAAAATATCTAAAGGAACCCCTCAAAACACACTGGCTATGCCCATGCTCTAACCCTGACTAACATCTCATTCCCTATCTCCCACTCCCTTTACTCATCCCCTCTATTCTGTCCTACAATGTCTATTTGGTTTAACTAAAAATGCCAACCACTACCTAAGTTTTAAAACAGACATCCTCTCAGCTCTATTAAATAAGTTACTTAAGTACTCACCTTCTACTTTGCTGTAAATATAAGTATGTATGCCTGTACCCAGGCCTCTGATGTAAAATATCTAATCTTGCTTATTTTTTCTTTTTCGTATTATACGTTATCTTAAGTTTTTTTTTCTCTTGCCGACTCTGTACACTTTTTATGTCTGATCTAAATTAATTTAGTGTCACTTCCTGCTATTGCATATATTGTGTTATGATACTATTTGCATTTATTGTATGTTATGCTACTACTGCATATATCGGAGCTCATCTCCCCGGGCCTCTACTGAAAATGGACATATATCCAGTTAGACTAGCCCAGTCAACAAATGTAAAATAAAGAATTGTTTGACCTCAAGACTAGAAGCTAAAGCAGGAGTCAAAGGCAGACGAGCAGAAATGTCTGACAGGTGGGCTTTAACAGAAGAGTATGCCAACCCAGCAATGGAAAACTCGCACAAATAAGACAGAACCAAAGGAAAGTACAGTTGTGTACACTTACCATAAATGTAGATGTTAGAGTGTATTCACTTGTTGCAGTCATTCCATTAGGGTAATCTGCTGGCAGGTTGCCCTCAGTTGGCCTGGATTAACAAAGTCTTGGGTCCTGCGTCAGTTGCTGTCCCTTCTTCCATGACGTCAGGGATATAAAACATGCAGCCGACATTACATCAGTTTTTCTTGCCCCAGATGTCAGGTAATATACACAGACATATACATACATTCTTTCGGCTGCTCCCGTTAGGGGTCGCCACAGCAGATCAACTGTTTCCATTTCTTCCTGTCCTCTGCATCTTGCTCTGTCACACCAACCACCTGCATGTCCTCTCTCACCATATCTATAAACCTGATCTTAGGCCTTCCTCTTTCCCTGTTAACTGGCAGCTTCATCCTTAGCATCTTTTTCCCAATATACTTTGCATCCCTCCTCAGCACATGTCCAAACCAACGTAATCTTGCCTCTCTGGCTTTGTCTCCAAACCTTCCAACCTGGGCTGACCCTCTAATATACTTATTCCTAATCCTGTCCATCCTAATCACACCCACTGCAAATCTTCAACTCTGCCACGTCAAGCTCTGACCCCTGCCTTTTTGTCAATGCCACCGTCTCCAACCCATATAACATAGCTGGTCTCACTACCCTCTTGTAGACCTTCCCTTTCACTCTTACTGGTACTCGTCTGTCACAAATCACTCCTGACACTTCTCCACCCACTCCATCCTGCCTGTAATCTCTTCACCTCTCTTCCACACTCACCATTACTCTGAACTGTTGAGCCCGAGTACTTAAACTCATTCACCTTCGCCACCTCTACTCCCTGCATCCTCACTATTCCTCTATCCTCCATCTCATTCACACACACATTC
Source organism: Protopterus annectens (assembly GCF_019279795.1). NCBI lineage: Eukaryota > Metazoa > Chordata > Ceratodontiformes > Protopteridae > Protopterus > Protopterus annectens. The sequence continues at coordinate 1,088,394,165 of NC_056748.1, forward strand.
TGTCTTAGTCCTGCTGACCTTCACTCCTCTTCTCTCTAGAGCATATCTCCACCTCTCCAGGGTCTCCTCCACCTGTTCCCTACTCTTACTACAGATCACAATGTCATCTGCAAACATAATAGTCCACGGGGACTCCTGTATGATCTGTCAACCTGTCCATCACCATTGCAAATAAGAAAGGGCTCAGAGCTGATCCTTGATGTAATCCCACCTCCACCTTAAACGCATCTGTCACTCCCACCACAGACCTCACCGCTGTCACACTACCCTCATACATTTCCTGTACCACTCTTGCATACTTCTCAGACACTCCCGACTTCCTCATACAATACCACAACTCCTCTCTAGGCACCCTGTCATATGCTTTCTCTAAATCCACAGAGACACAATGCAACTCCTTCTGACCTTCTCTGTACTTCTCCATCAACACACTCAGAGCAAACATCGCATCTGTAGTGCTCTTTCCTGGCATGAAACCATATTGCTGATCACTAATCATCACCTCCCTTCTTAAACTAGCTTCCACTACTCTCTCCCATAACTTCATGCTGTGGCTGATCAGTTTAATCCCTCTGTAGTTACTACAGCTCTGCACATCACCCTTATTCTTAAAACTAACTTGGTACCAAAACACTTTCTCCATTCCTTAGGCATCCTCTCACTTTCCAAGATTTCATTAAACAATCTAGTTAAAAACTCCACTGCCATTTCACCTAAACACCTCCATGCTTCCACAGGTATGTCATTGGGACCAACAGCCTTTCCGTTCTTCATCCTCTTCAGCTATCCTTACTTCCTCCTTGCTAATCCACTGCACTTCATGATTCACCATCCGTACATCATCAAACCTTCTCTCCCTCTCATTGTCTTCATTCATCAACCCCTCAATTTACTCTTTCCATCTGCTCAACACACTCTCCTTGCTTGTGAGTACGTTTCCCTCATTATCCTTTATCACCCTTACCTGCTTGAACATCTACATCTATGGTAAGTGTACACAACTGTACTATGTTCTTAGTGTTTCACTGTTGCAGTCATTACATTTGGATAGAATCCCAAAGCTATGGTTGGGAAGATGGATTTATACAGCATTAGGAGCAGCTATAAGGCCCTGCAGGACAGCAGTGGCAAAGCCTACTCTGGATCTAGAGGAGAGGGGTAAATGGTAATGTTTGTTGAACGTATGAACTGAGCTCTAGGTAGCAGTTTCTAGAACGTCTCTGGTAGGAACCCCTCTGAGAAGAGCTGCAGAAGTAGATGCAGCCCTGATGGAATGAGATCTGATCCCCTTGGGGACAAGTTTATCATGGTGCATACAGCAAAAACGAATACAATGGCTTAACCATTTGGAAATAGTCTTGCTTTGAAATAGCCTTTCCCTCTGCCCCTGCAGCAAATGCCACCAGTAATTGTTCAGATTTTTAGAGATTTTGTCCTGTTTAAGTAGAATCCTAGTTGTCTGGGCGCATCCAATGAAGGCAGAATCCGCTCACCCTTGTTCTGTGGATTTGGGAAGAAAGTTGGCAGATGAATGATCTGATTAAGAGCCACACTAGACACCACTTTAGGCATAAAGGATGGATTGGTCCTGAGAGACACCCTGTCCGGGTAAAAAATAATGAAAGGCTCCACTGCCATAAGAGCCTGGAGGTCTGAAATCCTTCTAGCTGAAGTGACTTCTAAAAGAAAAGCTGTTTTCCAAGAGAGAAATTTTAGGTCTGCAGTAGCAGCTGGCTCAAGAGAAGGAAGAGTGAGTTTTTCCAAAACAAAATTGAGGTCCCATGCAAGAGTTGGTGCTCTCCTGGGAGGTCTTAAATTTTTGGCCCCTCTCAGGTACTGCTTTAACAGAGGATGAGAAAAGAGGGGAGGCTCCGTGTTGTAATGAGCTGAAATGGCAAAGGCATGTACTTTTATGGAAGAAAAAGATAGGCCCTTGTGAAGCATCTCAGTTAAGTATTGCAGAATCTGAGGAATATTGGGCACTGCTGTGCTTATTCCTTGTGCTTGGTGCCAGGCACAGAATCTTCTCCATTTGTCAGCATAAAATTTTCTAGTACTAAGCCTTCTAGCCTCCAAAATGGCATCCATCACAGGCTTGCTGAGAGATGTAATTGGTGAAATTAGTTGATTAGCCATGCTGGAAGATTCAGAGTTTGGAGCTGAGCATGCAGAATTTGATAGTTCTGCTAAGACAGTAGGTAAGGTGTCTGAGGCAGGTACCACGGAGGAAGGTGTGACATATTGCGTAGGAGCGGGTACCAGTGTTGGCGAGGCCAGTCTGGAGCAATTAGAAACATTTTTGGTTTTTCCTGTCTGACTTTTAGTAAGACCTTGGAGAGCAGAGGCAGAGGAGGAAATGCATAGACAGATAGGTTTTTCCAGCTGAAGGATAGAGCATCTACTTTCCAAGCTTTTTTGTGATGAATCCTTGTGCAAAGTTTGTCCAACTGACAGTTTTGGGGTGAGGCAAAAGGATCTCTGTCTGGGCTCCCTCATCTGCGTGTCAACATGCTGAAGATTTGTCAATCCAGTTTCCATTCGTGTGGGTCCATAAGATTTCTGCTTAGTCTGCCAGAGTATTTTGCTTTCCTGGCAGGAATTGAGCTTGCAGATGTATTTGATAAGTCAAGGCAGTGTTCCACAATGCCATGGCTAGTCTACAAAAGGGGTAGGAATGGGTACCCCCCCTGCTTGTTTATGTACCACATGACTGTGGTGTCTGTCTTTATCAGTAGCTGTCTTGGATGAAGATAGTCCTTGAAGGCTGTCAGAGCATTCTGTACAGCTAGCACAAAAAAGATAAAGTGCGGTGCAAAACCAATAAAACAATCCTTCAGCACTGAGAATGTTACAAAGTATGCACAAGCAGGCAAATCTTCCTGAAACAGTTTTATTGCAGCAATAAAGGTTCTCCAGTTTCGTGCATGAAGTGATAGTTTTCCCTCCATAGGGGTGGCCAAAAGATAAGTGCTTGGTGATTGCAGTGGAAAGTCATTGAGACTGTTTACCGTAGGAAGGTGCCTTGTTACTTCCAGATTTGGAGGTGGAGGCACCCCATTGCTTAGTTCTATACGTTCCTTGCGACTGAAACCTGGAGCCTTTGGAATGTTTGGGTTTGACCTGAGTGGCTCTAGTGGGAATTGGAAAGGACCAGTTCTTAGTAGGCCAGTGCCTACTGAACCTGGGTGGCTGCACTTGTAGGAAATCTTTTACAGTTTGCATAGATTTAGCTTTATCTTCCATCTTTTTCAAAACTTCTTCAGCCTCATTACCAAATATAGAGTGTCCTGTTGTAAAGGAGCATCCAACAATTTTGCTTTAACATGGTCAGGCAGATTTTGCTCCTTGAGCCAAGCATGCCTTGTTATCACAGATTCAGTAACAGCAGCCCTGCAAGAGGCCTCCAAGGAATCAAAACCACACTGCAAAGTAGGTTTTCCAACTTGTTCAGCTGAACGCAATAAAACCTGCAACTCCATTTTCCACACAGTCAGAAATCATCATTTTCTGCTCAAGTAAACCCATGACATGCTGTTGATATTTAAACATATGAAATTGACAGTTTAAAGCCCTGATTGCCAAGGTTGCAGACGTGTAAACCTTCTTACCCCATCTATCCAGCACCCTGGAATCTCTATCAGAAGGGTGTGCATTTTTAACAGTAGAAGCCTTAACGCCCTTGGGACCCTGAGAAATGGTTTCAGGGTCAGCAGTACGGTTTTTAAGAGAGGAATTTGTGGGAGTGAGGAACCCTGTAATATCAGTCTGGCTTACTAGGAGCCGTTGTCAGGGAATCAGGAGTCATAATGGACTCAAAGAAAACATAATCAACAATGTCTATAACAGGAGGTATAGCCAAAGGCCTATGCTGCGGAAGAAGGAAATCCCCAAGTCTCTCTTTAGATTCTGAGAAATCCTGACTCTCCCAATGAAAGTGTTCCCTTAAGGTATGCAAAGCTTCTCCAAAAGAAAAATCCTCAGGAGGAGAAGGAGAAGGGATGGAATCTTCTGCATCAGAGTCCTCATAAGTGGGAATAGATGATTCCTGATCATAAGAGGAATGAAAAGAAATAGAAACCTGATCTGAAGATTCATAGTCAATGCCTTGCCTAGGCCTCTTAGCAGGAGGGGGATGGGTATCCCTGATCAAGGTGATTAAATCCTCGGCCATTTTGATTATTTGTTTCTTGGGCATTGGGGCCTGTACACGTGACCCAAGCGTCGGTTTTTTAGACACAGAAGTAGTTTTTGGCCTTAGTTTTGAAAATGGTGTTGGTTTAATATACAAATCTTTAGGCCGGAAAACACCCTCAGAAGCCAGTGCCTGCTCAACGGCTTCGGACCCATCTAAGGTAGAGACATCCGCGGGTTCAGTACTTGATATATCTCTCGGCATACCGGACTCCGAATGGGTCTCAGTAGAGGCCTGCGAATCAAAAGTAGCGGGTATCAGGGGCTGCGAAAGCGCCTCACTGAGTACCGGCGAACCGGTGGCTGGCTTAGGAGAAGCTTCGTCTGTTTTGGACTTCGACTGGTTAGATTGCTAGCCGACGACATTTCTGGATAATTAAATCTCAAGCCAAAATATTTAGAAGCAAAAACATACCAATGTTTAATGCTGCTTTGATTAAATTTAGCACAAAACCGACAGCATGGCATGTTGTGGTCAGGGCCTAGGCAAGGAATATAGTACAAATGAAAATCCTTATAAAGGTATTTGCTTCCCACAAGTAATACAATTATTAACTTTTACGGACATCGGTAAGGAGCAAGAAAAAGTTTCCCCAACGGGGTATTTGGCTTTTAGTTGAAGACTTCGATTCTGAAACTCGAAAATTTCAGGAGTCGGCCAACCGGCACTTGCGAACTGCTTCTGCTTCGGGCACCGCGCAGCAAGAAAGACTGATGTAATGGTGTTAGCTGCATGTTTTATACTCCTGACGACCTGACGTCATGGAAGAAGGGACAGCAACCGACACAGGACCCAAGACTTTGTTAATCAGGCCGACTGAGGGTAACCTGTTAGCAGATTACCCTAATGTAAATGACTGCAACAGTGAAACACGAACATCTTCCACAGAAAAGGGATCCAGGTTATGAGCAAGACACCAAACAGAAAATCTCTTCCATTTGGGAAAACAAGATTTCCAAGTAGTGGGTTTTCTGGTCTCCTGCAGAACCCAAAGCATGTCCTCAGAAAAAAGGTTTCTAAAAGGGATCAAAACCTCATTACCCCAGCATCAGTTGAAGAGCAAACAAGTAGGGATGGATAAGAGACCCCTTCTGTGTGAGTAGGTCCACCCTGAGAGGTAACTTGTGATGACTGCCCTTGACTAAATGCAGAAGAGGAGTCAACTAATGCTGAGCCAAAACGGAGTCCCAACAAGATTGTGGGAGAAGCTTGTTCTATCTTGAACATGAACACGACCTATGGTACGAGAGGAAGGGGAGGGGAAGGCATAAAGAAACACCCCCTTCCAGGAAAAAGATACGGTGTCCACCTTCCAAGCCAGATGAGATGCGACTCTGGTGCAAGAGAGAGAGGAAGCAGTCTGTTCAGAGGAGAGACTTAAAAGATCCACCTGAGTAGTACCCCACTGGTGTAGTGGACAATGTCCAGAAACACATCACTGTGAAGCATCCATTCTTGAGTCTGTGTTATGGACCGGAGTCTACCACAGTGTTCTGATATGAAGGAATATAAACAGCCTGAAGAGTCATCTGATACTGGACAGCTACATCCCAAACTTGAAAAGCTAGTCTGCACAAGAGGTAAGAGCATGTCTCTCCCCCTCCCCTTGCTTGTTGATGTACCACATAACTATGGTAATGTCTGTGAAGATCTTGAGGGGCCCTGGATGGAAGAGAGAATGAAAGGCTTGAAGAACCAGAAGAGTTCTTATCGCTTTGATACTAACATGGTCCTTACTTTGACGAAGAGACCGAAGGCCATGAACAATCAGAGCGCCAAAGGAAGCTCCCCACCCCACGTCTGAGGCCTCTAAAGAGTTCCTCAGGGGGGACTGAAAGATGAAAAGGAAGCCCTGGGTTGAGGGACAGTTGATGAATCCACCACTGAAGTTCTAACTTCAGACATGGGAGAAGAGGAATTAGAAAGTGTAAAGGATGAGAATGTTAATGCCAGCTTGACTTTAGGAGCCACTGAAGCTTTCTCATATGATCTCTAGCCAGAGGAAGCATAGTAATGGTGGAAGCCATGTATACCAGAGCCCTTAGAAACTCTCTAGCTGTAATGGAGACAAGAGGACAAAGGGACTGAAAGAATGCAATCAGAGTGCAAGCCCTGGGAGGAGGCAGGGATGCCAACATTGGGGATACCAACATTGGAAATGTCTGGAACCTGTACCAGAGAAAAACAAGATCTTGAGAAGGAGTCGGGAAGGATTTTTGGATGTTCACCGTAAACCCAAGGCTTTGCAGAAGACAAACAGTATACTGAAGATGATGAAGCAAAACCTCTGAAGAGGAAATCTAAATGAGCAGGTCACCCAAATAAGGAAAGATCTGTATTCCCCTCATCCAGCATAAAGCAATCAAAGGAGCAAGGCATTTAGTGAAGACCCTTGGATCAGTACAGAGGCCAAAGGGCAAAGCAGAGAACTGAAAATGCAAGGAAGCAACAAAGAAACAAAAACTTCCTGAAAAGGGAATGATTAGGAATACGGAGATAGGCATCCTTGAGATCTAGTGAGACTAGGAAAGCCTTATGAAGAATAGGAAATGAGATTTGAAGCGTAACATTCAAAAGGAAGGAACCTTCAGAAAGGTGTTGAGCTGGGACAGATCCAGAATGGGTCTCCAGGTGCCTTCTTTCCTGGGAGCCAGAAACATTCAGGAAGAAAATCCCTTCTCCTTTTGAGAAGTTGAAACTGCTTGGATGGTTCTTCGAGACAAAAGGCTCTGCAGCACATCTGAAAAAAAAATGGCAGCTGTTCCTGAAGAGGCTGTGCAATGTCCAAAAGAGGAGGGGGATTTCCAAACCATGTAATACTGCTGATAAATAAAGGAAAGAACCCAACTCCTGAGCAACTTGTAACCAATTTGGAAGGGACAAGGAAAGACGAAGAGCTAGAGGAACTTGGTTGAGGCGGGAGAGAGAAGATGACAGACAGAACCTGGCTTCTCCAGAAAAAGAGGCTTCTGAGCTGTAGGAGTCCGAGTAGGCTTAGCAGGAGGAGCACTTCTAGCACCTTCTTTTGCCTTTGGAAGAAAGACAAGACTGTTTACAGACAAAGCCAGACTTGTTAGGATAATTTATAATAAGCACTGGAATCAGATCCAAGAAAAGAAGAATTTATTGCACTTAGCACCTCGGCCAAAACAGCCTTCAAAGAGTACACCAATGGAAAATATATTCAAACAAGAAATTTAAAGCAAACACTTCTAATTAATGCCCGTGTTTAACCTCCTTGGTACAAGGGTATCAATGATGAATAACGACGATAAACATCATTGTGATCATACTTTATTAGAGGCAACAATTTTAGAGAAAGTATTTATTAGAAAGTGGGATGATAGATTAATTAAAAATATATTATTGTACAAGGAAACTGTGCTTATTTTAAAATTTGATACCCTTGTACCAAGGGGGTTAAACACGGACATTAATTGGAAGGGTTTGTTTTAAATTTCTTGTTTGAATATATTTTTCATTGGTTTCATTAATTAATGTTTTTTATATAGATATATATAGGTAGGTACTAAGCTATCAGCCCAATGGCTTACATAAGCCTAGATATATAGATACAGATATATATATATATATATATATATATATATATATATATATATATATATATATATATATATATAGATATATATATATATAGATATATAGATAGATATATAGATAGATATATATGATAGGAGAAGGTTTTAACATGAATTTGTATTCTTTGAAGGCTGTTTTGGCCGAGGCGCCAAGTGCAATAAATTGTTCTTTTCTTGGATCGGATTCCAGTGTTTATTATACGTTTATATTTTTTCTCCTGTGTGTTTTTTTTTTTTTGGATAGGATAATTTCTCTGAAATTTGAGAATAGGGGAAACAAATATGTGTTTCAGTTCCTGCATAGCCTTTCCTGTTCCTGAAGGGATTTAAAAAATCGCAGCAGCAGCAGAACCAAACAGACCAAACAGATTTTTATCAAGAGGAACATCCATCACCTTGGCCTTGATGTCATCAGGCAGAGGCTGAAGGTGAAGCCAGGAATACCTCCTCAACACAGAACCAAAAAGCAGCAGCTCTAGAAGAGGCATCAGCTGCACCATAACTACATTTAATGGAATGGCAAGACCTGAGAAGAGGACCGTAACAGAGAGAGGGCCAAATCCTTCCTTTCAGAGTCAGGAAGATCTGAAATAAACTGAAAAGCCTGAGATAGAAGAGAGAGAATATACCTGGACATACGGAGTTTGATAAATGACAGCCCTGAAGGCCAGAGTAGCAGCAGTACACACTTTCTTACCAAACCTTTCCATAGTTCTGCTGTCCTTGTCAGAGGGAAGTAGCTTAGAAGGCAAAGGATTAGAGGGCTCATCAGAAGAGACAAAAATAACAGAAGGGTCAACTGAGGGACACTTGTAAAGAAATATGCAGTCATCAGGCACCTTACAAAACCTATCATATTTTTTAGGAGCAGGGCCTGGGAATCAGGAGCCTCAGAAGCTGCAGAAAAGCATCCAACAATGCAGCAAAAACCGGAGGAACAGCAGAGGGCCTAGGAAGAGTCCATTTGAAGGAGTTCATACTACCTCTTTGAAAAATTTGAAACCTGGGCAAAATTCCACTTAAACTCCATCATACAGGAAACAGTACCCCCAAAGAAAATCTCTTCAATAGGAGAAATCAGGACTAATAGAATCCTCTTCCTCTGAACTATAATCTACGTGAGAGGGAAACTGGGAGGAAGGAATAGGCCAAAGACTCAGACGAAACCTGCACCCTAGGCCTCTTAAGAGTAGTGGAAGATTAAAGGGGAGCAGGAACAGAGATCCCCTGAGGAGGCTTCAAAGCCATAAGGGCATTAAACAAACTGTGTGTGAAATCCTGCCATTCACGTTGAAGATCCTTAGGAGCAGGAGAAAGATGCTTAGCCTTTTCCTCCTTCTTCAAAGGGACATCAGCCCTAAATATTAGGTGGCGCGGATCCCTGCCTACACTCAATAAGCATAGTGGGAATCTCCTCCCTAACAAAGATTTGTTGAACATCCCTAGGCCCCAAGTAATCAGCCACAGTTCCCCCTGAACATCTGAAATGGATGTCTGCAGACCCTCCAAGGATGTGTGAGAAGCTGGATCCATGCCATCCCCCTGAACATCTGAAATGGAAGTCTGCAGAGCCTACAAGGACATGTGAGAAGCCAGATCCATGCTGGCCTCTGAAGCGGCTGTGGCACAGGAATCTGACTGAAAGAAATGGGCAGTCCTCCAGACTTTCATCAGCCTCAAGAGAGACACAGTGGAGGCAGTACATTAGAAGAATCCGACCAAACTTTGTTGGTCTTCTTCTTTGCAAACAGCTGACCTTTGGGTCAGGACAGCCCCGTAATAGTACCCTGAGCCAAAAATTTAAGAAGCTGGAGCTCTAGGTAAATTAGGCAAAGCGGAGAGCCGACTATGGAAAGTTTTCATGACAAATGCCTGACAAATAGAGCAAGACATATGGTCATGGAAAGCACCTACTCAAAACAAACAATGCTGGTGATGGTCCTTATGGGGAATGTCTCCCACACTGACATTTCCCCTTTCTGGATGATATGTAAAACAAAACCCAGCAAAATAGTAAAAGAAAAACCCCAATGGGGCACTTATCTGAAAATGGCTTAGCTACCGGCAGATGAAAGTGTGTGCAGACCTACAATTGAAGATGTCGTTCGGACTGGTGACAAAGTTGTTCTGACAACGGTGTGTCAATATGTCACCTTTATGCCCTATGCCATGTGCGGAGAGCATACATGTGACATATGACATCCCTATTACAACCTAAGGCTTTGGCATACTGGCTGGATGTTGGGCTGCCCTAGGCAAGGGATCCTTACTGTAAGGAATACTGCATCAATGATACAGAAGGACATCCTAAAGTACTATCAGAGAATGTGAAGCAGAGTACAAGCTAAACATTGCTACTGCTATCGAAAGGAACTAGAAATCTCTATTCAGTTATGTCAGGAAATGGCAGAATATCAAACAATGAACTAATGGCATAGCCTAGCCCCAAGGATAGGGTCTATACTATATATTCGAAGTTTCAAAACTTCGAATCCCATACATTCGACAATATATGATCAAAGTTTGAAACTTTGAATATATAATAAATAAAATAAAAAAACTTACCATAACGCTCCGAGCAGGGGGACAAGCCCCCCTGCACCCCCCACACCTCCTACTTAAATATACCAACTCAGAGATCACACTTCATTGCAGAAAAGGAAAATTCTCCCATTCTACACCATACGACGCCGTTACATTTAACCTTCAAATTTTTCAAAGTTAGATCGAACTTTGAAAAGTTTGTTCATGTAATAGGAACCCCAAGGATATAGCCATTACATTAGCAGACAAAATGTAGTGCTAACTGCACACACAGTTGCCCTCAGTATCCCCGGAAATTACCTTAAAGCAAGTCTTAAAATCACTGGTAAAGATTAAAAATAAAACTTTCATGGGACCAGCCTGCATTTTTGTCAGTGCCATGTATGTACTATCAGAGTCTCTACTTGAGCTGTTCAAAACTCAGCCTGTCCATAAGTTTTGTGCCCAATGCCAGAAAAACAGCAACTGTGACTCCCCTACACAAGGGAAATCACTCTACAGACCCACGCAATTATTGGCCCACAAGTCTCTCAAGCCTTGTAAGCAAAGCAACGAAACGCATCATAGCAGAATACATTTATGCAGACACAAGTAACTTACCCAAGATAGACCTCTTGGTTTTGTGAAGGGCAAGCCCCGTCTCCTGCATCTAGTAAGCTTCTTTGAAAAAGTTACAGTGGCTGTGGTCAGTGGCGCACACACTGCTTATCTTGATCTGACCAAGGCTTCTGACACTTGTGATGTGGTGTCTATAGCTGTGCCACTGGGGAGTCTGATTGGGAATCTGGAGAAAGAGTGAGAAATCAGCTTTGGACTGACTGCGGTTTGTGTGCTCTTAAGGGAAACTGCACTTGATGCTGCGAGCTACATTTGGAAATACTGCGTGTGTACCGGTCATCCTTCCAGTGAACGTCCCCCATTGTTGCCAGTGGTGAGGATTGAGGCCTATTTGATTAGTGGTCCACTGATGGGTAGTCCCATATTAACTGGCTGGCAGTGGTGGGACCACCACATCACATACTAGGATTCAGTGGTGTGGATACTGAACTCCTGTAGCTTGTAAACAGTGATCACTAAAGAAGGTGCTTGTACTCGCAAGCAGCCACATGGTAGACCTTCAGAGTTTCATATCACAATATTTATTTTTTTCTTTGTTAGCTTAGTCAGGGATAGCAGGCAAGGATGTCAGTTGAGGATTATGGCAAGCTGACAATGAACCAGTTGGCTGAGATGTGCCAAGCCAAAAGGACTGGGGCATGCCAACCTGACTAAAGGAGAAATTATTGCAGCCTTAACCACAGCTGCATCACAGACCAGCAACCAGGAGAACAGCCAGACTTGCCTTGGGGATGTACAACTCTCAGAAAATGGACAGTTCAATTTTTCCTCAGAGAACTTAAAAATCCATCTGGAGTTAGAGAGACTTGAACTGGAGACCAAGCATTTGGAACTAAAATCAGCACAGATACTGCAGTGTTTAGAGGCTGAAAAGGAGCAACAGATGGCATTAGGATCAGCAGGGAGACTAAGTTGTCTGGAAGCTGAAGAAAATGAGAGGCAGAGGCAACATGAAAAGGAGATACTGACTGCTCGCCAGTGTCATGGAGGTAATGGGGAAGGGAATAACCCAACCCCAGAAGGAGGTAATGGGGAAGGGAATAACCGAACCCCAGAAGGAGGTAATGGGGAAGGGAATAACCGAACCCCAGAAGGAGGTAATGGAGAAGGGAATAACCCAACCCCAGAAGGAGGTAATGGGGAAGGGAATAACCCAACCCCAGAAGGAGGTAATGGGGAAGGGAATAACCCAACCCCAGAAGGAGGTAATGGGGAAGGGAATAACCAAACCCCAGAAGCAATACAGGTCAGTAAATTCATTCCACAATTTACAGAGGGGGATAATTTTGATAGTTTTATTCATATATTTGAAAGGGTATGTAAACAACAGAAATGTTGATGAGGGGCTCTGGGTATGGTTCCTGACCCAGTTACTCCATGGTAAAGTTGTAACTGCTGTTTTGAAAGTGTCTGATACTGACTGCTTAAATTATAATACAGTTAAAAAATGTTGAGTGTTAACACCTGAAGCTTACAGAAAAAAGTTTCATGAGCATTGACGCAAGGCAGACGGAAGTGTGTGTGATTATACTGATGAGTTAAGCACTTATTTTCATAGGTGGGCAAGTGAATGTCAGGTCACCACTTTTGAAGGGCTGGCAGACATTTTGGTGAGGGAACAAGCTCTTAGCACTTTGCCTGAGGACATGGGAATCTGGTTGGCAGACTGAGAATGTGACACCGCAGATGAGTTATGGAAAAAAGGAGATGTATACCTAGCAAGCAGGGCATCACTGCACACGAAAGGGATGCGTATAAGGGAACCCATGATGGGCAGCCTAATCCATCCCAAAAGAGTCCACCAGTAACAGAGGAAGCCACTAGTTCAGATACATGGCCAGGATCAAGGGTTAAATGCTTTAAATGTAACCAGTGGGGCCATGCAGCATATAGATGTCCATGGAGGCAAGGTGGGGAACAAAAGGTTTGGGAGCCAGCAAGTGGGAACAGAATGCCTGTGGTAAGTTGTCTAGAGACAACAAGGGTACCAAACTACCACAAGTGGTTACATCCTATCTCCGTAGATGGGAAACAGGCCACTGCTAATACAGACACAGTCTCCAACTTAACCATTGTGAAGCGAAGCCTGCAATGGTTAAGAGGAGGACTACTTGCTTGGGCAGTCTACTCCTGTCAGTTTTAAGAGGGACCCCATTCCAAATACCTTTGGCTAGGGTTTACCTTGACTGGGAGGGTTGGAAAAGGAAGCAAGCAAGTAGGTGTCTGAGGATATCCCTGCAGATGTCCTGATATGGAATGATTTTGATAATGTAGCACCTTGTGTGCATGCAGCCAACATGGAGTCAGGCATGCGGGTCTGGTAGCCTTGGGGGGGGGGGGGCAGACAGACTGCACACTTTAAGCCAGGACTGGTGAGGTGGATATTTTAGGGAGGGAGCGACCCTGTACTAGTAAGACTGAAGGTGAGCCGCAGCTGCTGGTAGGTACTGATGTTCCCTTGGACACAGTGAATGCAAGGGCAGAGGTGAGTAGTACTACTTAGGCTGACAGTGAGGCATCGTTTTCAGACGATACCAGACTACCTGTGGAAGGGGAGCTGGGAGGGGTTACAAAGAGAGAACTGAGACAGGCTCAGCTCTCAGACCCTACATTACAAGGCTTGAGGAAGGTAGCTAGGGAGGCACTTGATTCTCAAGGAAAGGGGGAATCTGGATACTGCGACAAAAAGTTACTGTATAGAGAGTAGACTCCTGAGGGAGAGCTAGAGGGAGAGAGAATATGGCAGTTGGTAGTTCCCAGAGCCCACCATCTGGCACTTCTAGCCATAGCCCATGACATTCTCTCTGTAGGTCATACGGGCATAAAGCATACCAACAGAAGTATTATGCAGAACTTTAATTGGCCTGGGATTTTCAGGGATGCAACAGGGTACTGCAGGATCTGTGAGCAGTGCCAAAAAGTAGGCAAGGCAGGAGACAAGGCCAAATGTCCTTTGCTTGTGATTGAGGAGCCATTTCAGAGGGTAGCTATGGATATTGTGGGGCTTCTGAGTAGTCAAGTTCCACGGGGAAGAACTATAACCTAGCAGTAGTAGATTATACTATTAGATACCCTGAACCGGTGGCCCTGTCCTCCACGGAGGCAGAAAAGGTGGCAAATGCTTTGTTAGAGATTTTCAGAAGGGTAGATTTCCCAAAAGAAATACTGACTGACAGAGATGTCAGTTTCATGTCAGACTAGCTAGCTTGTCTGTGGAAGCACTGTGGGGTGAAGCACCTAAAGACGACCCCCTACCACCCCTAGACTAATGGTCTGGTGGAGAGGTTAAACTCTACACGACTGACCATCCTATGGGCAGTTGCAGACCAGTTTAAGAGGGAGAGGGACAAATATGCGCCCCATCTGTTTGCTTACAGTAAGGTGCCCCAGGAATCTACAAGTTTTTCATCCTTTGCGTTAGTGTATGGTCATAGGGTGAGGGGATCTCTAGATTTGATTTGCGATGAGCGGGAGGGTGAGTGTGAATCCCACAAGGAGTCTGTTGTGGCATCATATGTCCTAAACCTCAGGACAAGGCTCAGGGAACTCATGGGCTTGGCCTAGGTGAATGTGGCAGAAGCCCAACAGCAGAAAAAGGTCTGGTATGACAGGAATGCTAGAGCCAGAGAGCATGCTGTGGGGCAGCAGGTTATGGGACCCTTCAATGTAGTAAGGAAGGTCAGTGATAACTACATGGTAGAATTGCTAGGAAGGAGGGAGGGGCGCAAACTGTACCATATGTTAACATGATGAAACCTTACCATGACAGAGAGGCCCTTGTGCAGAGTATCTGCAGTGGATGTCAGGTATCAAGCAGGCCCCTTATAGGCTGCAAGAGACAGTCAGACTCTGCGGGACGAGGTACAGGAAAGTCTTGGAACTGGGGGTAATCCAGAAGTCTAGCAGTCCCTGGACCTCCTCAGTGGTGCTGCTAACAAAGAAGGATGGCAGCACCAGGTTCTGTGTGGACTACAGGAAACTAAATAGCCACACAGAGTGAGATGCTTACCCCATGCACAGGACTGATGAAGCCCTAGAGCAGCTGGGTCGGGGCTAAGTATCTTACCACTACTGATCTTACCAAGGGCTACTGGCAGGTGCCCTTAACTCCCAACACTAGTGAGGTCAGCCTTTGTGACTCCCTTCAGCTGGTATGAGTTCATGAAGATGCCCTTTGGGATGAAAAATGCCCCAGCGATGTTCCAGAGGCTGGTAGGTCGCATCCTAGCAGGAGCAGGAGATTTTGCCCTTACTTACCTGGATGATACTGCCATCTACAGCCATTCCTGGCAAGAGTACCTTCAGCATGTCAGGGAGATGCTGGGCAGACTACAGAGGGCAGGGGTGACCATTAAGCCGAGTAAGTATCAGGTGGGTATGGCAGAGGTCTCCTACCTGGGACAGAGTGGGAAGTGGTAAGTTCAGGTCAGAACCTTCCAAAGTGGAAGCCATTCAGACATGACCTGCCCCTGTTACCAAAAAGCAGATGACAGTGTTCTTAGGGACAGCAGGGTACTACAGAAAGTTTGTCCCCAATTATAGTACCATAGCCGCTTCCCTCAGACCTGACAAGGAAAACAGGCCAGATAAGGTAGTGTGGACCCCAGCATGTGAACAGGCATTCCAGAAGCTTAAAGGAGCTTTGGGAGGACCCCCTGTGTTAGCCAGTCCAGATTACAAATTTGTTGTGCAGGTGGATGCTTCAAACCATGGGGTGGGAGCTGTACTCAGCCAGGTTTCTTCAGAGGAAGAAGAGCACCCAGTAGTATACCTCAACCCAGGGAGGAATGCTATGCAGTTGTAGAAAAGGAATGTCTAGCCATAACATGGGCACTGTAGAAACGTCAGCCATATCTGGATGGAAGGAAAATCACTGTAGTTACAGACCACAATCCCTTAACATGGCTACATCGATCCAGCCAGAAAAATGCCAAGTTATTAAGGTAGAGCCTAGGGTTGCAGGCATATATGACAGTGCAACACTGTAGTGGGGTCAGCGATGCCAACGCAGATGGGGTCTCAAGACAGAGAATGGAGTAATGTATTCCCAGATAGGCTCATTCCTCTCAAACAATGTTTCTCAAGGGTCACTTGAAAAACTAGCTTGAGTCTTCAAAGGGGGGGGGGGGGTGTGACAAAAGGGAGGTACTGCCAGTACAGCTAGCTGGAATTTTGTAAATAATTCTATGTCATATGTGAATATCGAACTAATACGTTCCAACTAATAAGATGCTTACGTACTATTTAACAA
The DNA here is from genome assembly GCF_019279795.1 of Protopterus annectens. Taxonomy (NCBI): domain Eukaryota; kingdom Metazoa; phylum Chordata; order Ceratodontiformes; family Protopteridae; genus Protopterus; species Protopterus annectens. The sequence continues at coordinate 1,088,410,369 of NC_056748.1, forward strand.
TAAGAAAAACTAATAAGATGTTTGTGTTACAAATGTATTAGAACTGTATGTCATGTGTATATCAAACTGCTCTGTACAGATGTTTGCGTTGAAAAGGTACTTGTGTTTAAAATGTATCCACAGTGGGCCTTACTGGAAGAGAACAGAAATATACACGCACTACTGTAACTGTTTAAATGTATCCATTTTAAACAGAGGAACCTCAGTCCAGCAAACATTAGAAAAATATTTGAAATGAAATCACATTATAGGCTATGCCATAAAGAGACTCTCTGTCACATTTTCAATGCGGCTAGGGACACAGTCTGTATTTGAAGCTTTCTGCATTGTCTTTGGGGTGAACTAATTGCTGCTTTGGAAGCCTGAAGGAATGCAATTGTTTTATGATTTCAGCATCTGCCAAAGATCTGAGCAAAAGCCCTGTCTGTATATTTTTACAGGTAACTGCTAAACACCGCCAGCATCCAGCAATGGGGGTTTTGCCTGGGAACTAGAAGGTCAGATGACAGGAAGTGATGTCAATCCTCAAGCTATCCCAGCAGTAATACTTTAGATATTATTTTGAGAAGTCTCAATGAGACAGAGCATTCTGCATTCTGTCTTGCACCTGACAACCACCACCATCCATCTTGCTCTTAAGTTATTAGGGTACAGTAATTCTCTTAGATAGAGTCAGGAATATAGTGAAGCTTAGTTTTAGATATTAAACAGCAAAGATGTGGTAAAAGTGCCCAAAACATAACTAGTAATCCAAAGTTAGGCACCGGAGACCAGCAGTTCCAACACACAAGTGATTTAATGTTCAAACACAGCAAAAGGAACACACATCCACAAATAACGCTGATAAAAACACTTCCCCTTATATTTTCGTCTCATAGAACTTCATCAGATGGGCAAAAACATCATAGTTACCTAGTTAAATAACTTTTAGTGTTTGAAGAGACCAATGAAATCGTTACCAATATACAGAAAGAGTGGATTCTAAACTGCATGCGACAGTCTTACTAGTGTAGCACCGTCTGGTGGACATATAATAAAACACATGAAAATGTATAAAAAAAAAATCAAGAATTCGCTTAAATAAATAAACCAGGATGAAACAACATGAATATACATAAAAAATGTAAAAATATCACAATTTTGCAGACCTGACCTTGATTACAGGTTTTAAAGGCACTATATCATTAAATCCTGAATTGTTGCAAGCATCCAGGACTAATTGCCAATATAGTTCCCTGTATTCGAGTCTCGTCTCCTATGGCCCACCCCTGGAGCCTATAGGGACCACCTCTATCATGAAAAATTGATACTCTGCTTTTGGACATGCCTGAAGATGTTTGTACAGGGCGTTCTCTTTCTTCCTTAAATCATAAAGGTGTTCACACATTCTTTGTTTTAACCTCCTTTCCGTCTTACCCACATAGGAGGAGTCACATGCACACACACAAAACAATATATACCACACCTGTGGTATTACAATTTGTATACCTTCTAGTAGTTATATACTTATTTCTACATTTTAAATAGTACATCCCCAGTCCATACGTACTTACAATGGGTACAACTTCCACATCTGTGTGTACCTTTTTGTTACTAATGAGAGTTCCGAAATTGTTATAATGGGAACCTCCTTCCAAAATATTTTTGATATTTCATCCTTTTTTGTACACACATTTAAGTGGCTTGTCAAATATACAATTTAAATCTGATGAGACTGCAATTTTTTTTCCACTCCTTGTCTAGTTTTGTACCTACCATAAATGTAGATGTTCGAAGATCCACATTGCTGCAGTCATAACCTGTGGGTAGTCCGCTGTCCTCGGTCGGCCCGAATACCAAAGTGTTAGGCTGGCGTCTGTCATGGTCGCTCAGATCTGACGTCAGTACGCCGTGGTACTAAAGCGCATGACCGACGCCATTTCCTCAATCTTTCTTGCCCCAGATGTCAGAAGGCCTTAAAAAGAAAGGCCATAGCTAAAAATAGAAGAATACCCAATCACCAAAATAGCAACAATAGATACACCACAAACCACACAGCCACCCCAAACTACAGAGGGGAAGGAGGGAGGGTAAATTAGACTGTAGCAATGTGGATCTTCGAACATCTACATTTATGGTAGGTACAAAACTGTACTATGTTCTTCATCTCACATTGCTGCAGTCATAACCTGTGGGTAGAATCCCAAAGCAAAGGCAAAGGGAGGCTGGTAAAATCAGATAGCATTAGGAGCTGCTAACATGCCTTGTAAAACTGCAGTGGCAAACCCAGCCCCAGATTTGGAATAAAGAGGAAGATGGTAATGTTTAGAAAAAGTGTGCGCTGAACTCCAGGTAGCAGCCTCCAAAATATCCTTAGTAGCTACTCCCCTTAAAAAAAGCAGTAGAAGTGGCAGTAGCCCTAGTGGAATGAGGTCTGATTCCAGCCGGAACCTCCTTACCATGATGGGAATAACAGAAAGCAATGCAATGCCCAATCCACTTAGAAATAGTTTGTTTTGAAACAGGTTTTCCTTGAGATCACAAGGCAAAAGAAATGAATAACTGTTGGGACTGCCTGAACCCTTTAGTTCTGCTCAAATAATAACGTAACTGCCAGTGAATGTCCAAAGAATGCAAAATTTTCTCCCCCTTATTTTGGGGATCAGCATAAAAAGTAGGCAGATGAATAGATTGGTTTAAGGCCACATTAGAAACAACTGTAGGCATAAAAGTAGGATTAGCCCGTAGTGAGACCCTATCCTTATGAAATATCAAGAAGGGTTGAACTGCCATTAGAGCCTGTAATTCAGATACCCTTCTAGCAGACGTAATGGCCAACAAAAAAGCAGTCTTCCAAGACAAAAACTTCAACTCTGAAGTAGCTGCAGGTTCAAAAGGAGGTAAAGTGAGCTTTTCCAACACAAAATTGAGATCCCAGGAAGGAGTAGGAGCTCTACGTGGGGGTCTTATGTTCTTTGCCCCTCTAAGAAATTGCTTGAACAAAGGTTGAGATAATAATGGCGGGTCACATTGATAGTGAGCAGAAATGGCTGCAGCATGAACTTTAACAGAGAAAGACAAACCCTTGTCTAATAATTCTGTAAGATACTGAAGTGAAACACTCAAATTAGGCACTGAAACATCAAAACTCTTTGTTTTGCTCCAAAGAAAAAATCTCCTCCATTTATCAGCATAAACCTTCCTTGTACTAGGCTGTCTGGCCTCCAAAATGACATTCAAAACTTGAGGAAGCTGCGACCCCCCAGGGTCTAAAACAGAATACGCCAGGCTGTCAGATGCAGGGACTGAATCCTGACATTGTGGAAATGATTGCTTGCTTGGGACAAAAGATGTGGAATTAATGGCAAAGGCCAAGGAGGCTCCCGTACTAAAGTCCTCAGCAGAGGGTACCAGTGCTGCCGTGGCCAATCTGGAGCTATCAGAATCATGCAAGGCTTGTCCTGCCTGACCTTTAGGAGCACCTTGGGAAGGAGAGGCAGAGGGGGAAAGGTATAAACGTGAAGGTTGTTCCAACTGAATGATAGAGCATCCACTTTCCAAGCTTTTGGGTGAAACAGCTTTGTGCAAAACTTTGGCAGTTGGTAATTCAGTGGAGAAGCGAACAGATCTATGTCTGGAGTCCCCCATGCCACAGTCAACTGTTGAAAGACATGAGGATCCAATTTCCACTCGTGGGGATCCACCATCTGTCTGCTCAAAACATCTGCTAAGGAGTTCTGTGCTCCTGGCAGAAACCTTGCCTGAAGGGTGAGGTGCAAACTGAGAGCAGTCTCCCACAAAATCATAGCTTGTCTGCAAAGAGGGTATGAATGGGTACCCCCCTGCTTGTTGATGTACCACATGACTGTTGTGTTGTCTGTCTGAATCAACACTTGTCCTGGGAGAAGTAAATCCTTGAAAGCCATCAATGCAAATTGGACTGCTAACATCTCCTTCATGTTGATATGCAAATGTTGTAGTCTGACAGGTCACGTGTCTTGAACCCATTTTCCATTGAAGTGCGCTCCCCAGGCCATGTCCGAGGCATCTGTCGTTAAGATCGGACTCTCCTCTGGTCGGGTCAGAGAGAGTCCCTTGTTTAGGTGACATTCCTGAGCCCACCACAAAAATTCCCTTTGGATGCAAGGTATCATCTGAATGACAGTGTCCAAATCGTGGCAGTGTTGAGTCCATACGCTTTTGAGATACCATTGTAGCTTCCTCATATGCAGTTTGGCATTGGGAAGCACCAGAATACAAGATGCCATGAACCCCAAGGCTTGAAGGACTGTCCTTGCAGTCAGCCTGGACCGTAGAGACAATTGTTGGAAGTAAAGGGTAAGATTTCTTTGTTTGTCCGGGGTCAAAAATGCCATCTGAGAAGCTGTATTCAGTCTCACACCCAGAAAGCACATGTCCTGAGAGGGTACTAGACTGGACTTTGTTTCGTTCACAGAATACCCTAGGCACCTTAACACTGCCATAACATACTGTAGATGGTGAAGCAACTCGACTTTGTCTTGAGCCAGAATCAGGCAATCATCCAAATAAGGATAGATTTGTATTCCCCTTAACCTTAAGAAGGCTATCACCGGTGCCAGGACCTTTGTGAACACCCTGGGTGCAGTAGATAAGCCAAAGGGCAATGCAGAGAACTGATAATGTAAAGTCCCAGCCCGAAAACGCAGGAACCTCCTGCAGCTGGGCCTGATAGGAATGTAAAGATAAGCCTCTTTGAGATCCAGAGTTACCATCCAGTGATCTTTGCCTAATAGAGGCAGAAGTTGTTGCAAAGTTAACATCTTGAATCTTGGAATGTCCAGGTATGTGTTGAGAATAGACAAATCCAGAATTGGCCTCCCAAGTGTTTCCTTTCTTTGGTACAAGAAACAGGCGAGAATAAAATCCTAGGCCTACTTCTGACGGAGGGACCCCCTGGATAGCCCCCATTTTGAGTAGTAAAGAAATCTGTTTGTGAGCCTCCACCTTTTGTTGAGAAGGAACGTCTGGCATGCCTTTGAAAGGAGGCAAGGTGTGAAAATAAAATTTGTAGCCTCGATCTATAATGTCCAACACCCATTTGTCCTGAGTGACTAAAAGCCAATTTTTTCTGAAATGTGCCAACCTTCCTCCCAGAGGAGCTGCCAGACAGGAGGGATCTGGCAGCTGGAGATACAGGTCATTGGGTCTGTTTACGAAAAGGCTGACCCCTGCCCTCACCTGAAGATTGTGTAGGGGAACTCCACGTCCAAGGCTGGAAAGAACCTTGAGCATGAGCTCTGCCCCTACCACGTCTAGATCTGCCCCTAGACTGTAAATCAGAAGAAGGATAAGCCCATCCCTTAGTAGGCCAATTTCTGCTAAACTTAGGGGGCTGCTCCTGTAAAAAATCCTTAACTGTTTGCATAGACTTGGCTTTGTCTTCCATTTTCTTCAAAACTGACTCCACAGGAGAACCAAACAGAACTTCAGACTGAAGGGGAGCATCCAAAATTCGAGCTTTAACATGCTCTGACAAATTCTGATCCTTAAGCCAGGCGTGCCTGCGAATAACTGATCCAGTGGCAGCCACCCTGGAAGAGGCCTGAAGAGCATCAAAACCACACTGCAAAGAATGCTTACCCACCTGATCAGAGGCATGAACTAAATCCTGCAATTCCTTACACTCAATGCCCTCTGCCAAAGCATCTACCTTAGATTTCAACTGACTCAGGAGAAAGTTCTGGTACTTCAGCATATGAAACTGGCAATTCAAAGCCCTCATTGCTAGAGTGGAAGAGGTATACACTTTTTTACCCCACCTATCCAAAGCTCTAGAATCTTTATCCATAGGAACTGGATTCTTTACAACAGAAGCCCTGACACCCTTAGGTCCCTGGCTAATAGTTTCTGGGTCAGCTCTCGGGCTTTTATACAAAAATTTATGAGCCTCAGGCACTCTGTAATACCAGTCTGGCTTGACCGGGGCAGGAGCCAAAGAATCAGGATTAAGGGAAGCTTCAGAGAAAACATCCTGAACAACATCCAAAACAGGAGGTATAGCCAAGGGCCTATGCTGTGTTAAAAACAAAAATTCCCTAAGTCTCTTTCTAGAATCTGAGAAATCCTGACCTTCCCACTTAAAATGCTCTCTCATGGAATGCAGGGTTTCAGAAAAAGAAAAATCCTCTGGGGGGGAAGCAGAAGGACTAGAATCCTCTGCATCTGAATCAGAATAAGGAGGAAAATCCTGAATGTCTTCAGCCGAAGACTCCGAGTAATCTGAAGAATGCTCCAATCCTTCCACCTCTGGCTCTACCCTAGGCCTCTTATCTGGAGGGGGCAAAGAACCCCTGATTAAGGAAATTAAATCTTCTGCCATTTTCAGCATATGCTTTTTAGGTACAGAACCTGCAGAACTAGGGCTGACGCCAGAGGAAGACAAACCAGGCCTGACCTTGGAAGGTACCTTAGAGACAGAAGTAGAAGGCCTAACCACCTTATGCAAAGGAGGGACTACAGAAACCTGAGAGGCCCCCTCAGCCTGACCAGACTCCTGAGAGGCCATATCCTGCAAAACTAAAGGCTCCCCCTGAGACTCAGCTGAAACCTCGGCTGGATCCACAGATTCCACCGTAGTTTCTAAAGAACCGGCGTCCGTAACGGACGACTCATCCTGCTTGGACTTTAACGATTTTTCCTTACGCTTCTTAGCGGTAGCGTCGGAGGATCCGACGGCATATTGTAATTACACCGCTTACCGAAGACAAGCCTAGCACAATCTAACCTGTGCTTAATGGTGCGCTTATTAAATCTAGCACAAAAGCGACACCCGACCCTATGAGGTATCTGTTTCCCACAAGAAATACAATTATTCACTTTTTCTGACATCCGGAATTAACTGAGGCAAGAAAAGACAAAAATATTCCCCAACGGGGTACTTAGCCCAACTTGGTCTCCGGTCTGAAACTCAGAATACGAAAATTTCAGGACGCCGAACGGCACTTGCAAAACGCTGCTTCTGCTTCGGACCATGCGGCAAGAAAGACTGAGGAAATGGCGGTCATGCGCTTTAGTACCACGGCGTACTGACGTCAGATCTGAGCGACCATGACCGACGCCAGCCTAACACTTTGGTATTCGGGCCGACCGAGGACAGCGGACTACCCACAGGTAGTGACTGCAGCAATGTGAGATGAAGAACATCTTGTTTGACCAAATTTGTTTCACCATCATATGTGATGGTCAAAGCAGATTGCGAAGACACCCCTTCTATCTTTGCACCTAGCCTTGCCATAATCAGAGGGCTGATTGTTACCCAAAATATGGGCAATCCTAGACTCTCTACCATCCATGACTTCTGTTAATACATCATTCAAATGTGTTGGAGGGTATCCTCTGGCTTTGAACATTTCTACTATAAAATCACATTCTCTTTAAAATCCTGGTCACCAGATGCCATTCTGCTAGCCCGGACCAGATGACCTTTTATTACCCCTCTTTTTTGGTGTGGGGGGTGGGCACTCGCATAGTGAACATAAGAATTCGAGAATGTCTGCTTTATATGTATTTTAGATTTGAAACCATTGTCCACCCTTTGAATGTTAACATCAAGGTAATTTAACTCACTATTGTTAAGCCGATATGTAAATTTTAGGAACTTGGTAGTTTTAGAAATGTATTCAAGGAATTCGAAAAAATGATCATCGGTACCAGTCCAAAAATACAGATGTAATCTAAAAAAACGCCGATACAGGTTCCAATATTGCTTAAATTCAGAGGTGAACACATTTGTTGTCCCAATATAGGAAATTAATATTGGCATAGGTAGGGGCACAGTGTGCCCCCATTGCCATGCCCATCAATTGTTTATAGCATTCTCCCTGAAAGAAAATAAAATTATTCTTAAGGACTAGGTCCATTAAAATTAGACAAGTGCGAAATACACCAAAGGGAATATCACCACAATTGGCCATGAATTCCTCAAACCAAGCAAGCCCCACATCATGTGGAATACAAGTGAACAAATCCACTACATCAAGTGTAATGAAAGTACTTGTGTTGGATTGTCGCTCATTGCTTATGAGTCTTAAAAAAATCCCATGAATCTTTGAGAATAATTCTCATTTTTGAAAACTGTTTTTTAGATTATAATCTATACATTTTGCCAAAGGTGCAGTTACTGATCCTTCCGCAGAGACAATAGGCCTAAGCAGTGGGTCAGACAATAGGCCTAAGCAGTGGGTCAGTAATACTTTTGCGGACCTTGGGTAAGACATTAGTGCATAAAAGCAAGTTGTTACTAACAATGATACTTATGCTACTATGCTTTCTTATTTGTCTTTTCGGCTTTTCCCGGTTAGGGGTCGCCACAGCGGAACTCCGGTCCGCTAATGGCCGGGCCTAGCACACAACCTTCAACGAAGGAACGCCCATTCACGCATGTCGTCACACAGAAGACGCACTGAGAATTGAACGGGCAACGTCTGTGAGGCGACAACACTACCGCAGCACCACCACCGCAGTACCTATGTGGGTAAGACGGAAAGGAGGTTAAAACAAAGAATGTATGAACACCTTTACGATTTAAGGAAGAAAAATAACGCCCTGTACAAACATCTTCAGGCATGTCCAAAAGCAGAGTATCAATTTTTCGTGATAGAGGTGGCCCCTATAGACCCCAGGGGTGGGCCATGGGAGACCAGACCCGAATACAGGGAACTATATTGGCAATTAGTCCTGGATGCTTGCAACAATTCAGGACTTAATGATACGGTGTCTTTAAAACCTGTACTCAAGCTCAGGTCTGCAAAATTGTGATATTTTTACATTTTGTATGTATATTCATTTATTTTATCCTGGTTTATTTATTTTAGTGAATTCTTGATTTTATATACATTTTTATGTGTTTTATTTGTCCACCAGATGGTGCTAGACTAGTCACATGCAGTTTAGAATCCACTCTTATCTTGGTAACTAATTGAATCACTGATTTCACTGGTCTATTCAAACAGGAAAATTTATTTAACTAGGTAACTATGATGTTTTTTGCCCATCTGATGAAATTCTATGAGAAGAAAGCGCAAGGGGAAGTATTTTGATCAGCGTTTATGTTATTTGTGGATGTGTGTTCCTTTTGCTGGGTTTGAACATTAAATCACTTGTGTGTTGGAACTGTTGGTCTCCGGTGCCTAATTTTAGTTTTAGATACTGTTTTTCTTTCATCTGAGCCTGTCCTGCAATGTTACTTTAAATATTTCCTGTGGTTTTGAACTCTGATGTTGTTGTGAATATATACTTAGTATTTTCTTGTTCTTGTATTTATTATTAAATATATTTAAACCTTTAATTGTGGCTGATCTATGTAGAGATTAAGTTTTGAGAGTACTTGCATATTTATTTGGTGACATTGTTTGGGCCAGTCCTATAGCCTTGCTCAAACTACCATTTGTATTAATACTAGTATTAATATTACAGAGTAAAACTGATCACCCTTTGTTAAGGGCCTTAAAGCATCTGTTTAGGAGTGACTGGTGGCAGTGGAAACTACCTTATAGTCTGGGCAGAAGGGGGCATAGCTAGGAAACCGGTCAGCCTTTCCCAGGTGTGCGCACGCATGTGTGTGCGTGTGTCACAGTGTGCAAGTCTTAATCAAACCTCAAAGAGTGTGTGTCAGGTACTTGGGCAGGGACACGAGGCACTGGTTGGACAGAGAGGGTGCTGGAGGTCTTGGCTTGGTCACTCAGCTCAGATCTCAACTCTATAGCTGTTCCAGTGGGGAGTCTTACTGGGGATCTGGAGAAATAGTGAAAAAACAGCCCTGGACTGACTGTGGTCTCTGTGTGCTAAGGGAAAATGTACTTGATGCAGAGAGATGCATCGGGAAATATTGTGTGTACCCATTAGCCTCCCAGTGAACATCCCCCACTGTTGCCAGTGGTGAGGATTGAGACTCCTTGATTACTTGTCTAGTGGTGGGTCATCACAACACTATCCCCCCTCACTGACAGTTTAAAATTTAGACAATGTAGACCCCTATGTTATTTATTGATCTGCAAACTGACAGACCCCAGATACTAAAAATTGCTGGTACCCTCTCAGAACATAACACTAACTAGCGAGGTACCACAGCAATAAATCCTAGGTCTTCTCTGTTGGGCATTTAATTTTGCAGAAATTCACTCCAATATCCCAGAAGTGTGGTTGACCAGCTTTGCTGATGACAGCAAGCTAGGCCCTGTAATCCACTCATCCACAGATACTAAACTCCAGCAAGACTGGAATATGCCTATATCTGGTGAAATAAAATTGGTTTCAAAATACAAAGAATTGTACTGCGGTATCTTACAGCATAAAAATGTATTCACCCCTCATAGGTTATAAATGTTACTCTGCTTCAGACAGACATGGTCGTAGACAACCTGTGCTGTGTACTCGTGTGAACAATTCTTATTCAATAATGTTTTCACCGTAGTCAGGAAATCTTATGTGGCCCAATTAATTTCTAAGGGAATCAAGATCCAAGGAGGTCATTCTAACACTGTACTTTTCCCTTACAAGACCCACCACTGAACACAATGACCCCTTTTACATGTACAGACTGAAGCATAATGCTCAACTATAAAGAATACAAGGATACGTTAATGAGAAAATTAAATTAAATATTTGACAATCCTGAAAGATTAGCACAACTCTAATTATACCCAAGGGGTCAACAGGTTGCTCCAAAATGCCCTGCTTCATGCATTTCAAGCCATGGAAGATCCAAAATTTTACCTGACCTTCTTATAGGTACATACATAAATATTAAGCTAACCACCCTGAAGGGTCATTCTAAGCTTAACGAATAACCCCAAATCAGAATCAAACCCTGTGTACCTTGTGGTTATGAGATGAAGAGCTTAACAGTTAAGCCAAACCTTCCTTCCATAATCTCAGACTAGGTCATAACTACCACCACAGGTCAAAGTACTACCTTATCTTTAAAGCTAATCTTGATGACTGGATGGGTAGACAAATTTTATACCAGGATTGTTATGTGCAGACCTACTTGAATTGGGAGGGGAGCACCGTTAAGTACTTGAAACTCAAGTGTATACAACTAGGTGTCTTGCAGTCCTCATGTTCACTTGGCTAGTATTGTTCCTACTTTACAACAAAGATTTTGCATGTCTGTCACTTGGAGATGATGCTAAATTACTATACACGAGTATTATCAGAATTGTTAAATGGAATGCAGCGCATGAAGCATCATGACTATTCTCCAAAACCAAGGGAAAAGATAAACATATTAAGCACTTCCCTAGCAAGTCATCGTATCTTAACAGCATTTGGTGTTTAACAAAACCTTATTAAAGGCACACTCACTGCTGTTAGGTCTCATGTAGTGTTGTCTAGCAAAGATCAGCAGCAGAAAGTAAACAGCTTTTAAAGGCGGTCAGAACTTCACTTTGCCACACTTACAAATATATAAATATCTGAAAATAAGCAACTTCCCTGTCTAAAGTTACCATACTGCTCTGTAAAATGTGAGCATACAACACTTTGTCACATGTTTCTTCAAAACAGGTGGGTCAAGGAACAGACCCTCAGAGGAAACAGTTCTGGCACACTGAAAAAAAAAAAGTTTTGGCACAACTGAACAACACTGAGGATATCAAATGACCTGCCTAAGTGGTGACCTTGTTTCTGCCAAACCCTACTGCATAATCCTGCCATTCAAACAACTTCCATCATTCTACAATTATCTTCAAAACTGAACACTGCTCTTATATGACAAGAGTGTGTGTGATGGGAAGGAACTGAGGTTGGGGGGGGGGGGGGTGGCAATGGAAGAGAATGCCAAATACTACATTTAAAGATATTGATACATCTACTGAAGCAGTTCCAGTGAAATCGTATAATACTGCCTCCTCTCTTGCTTGCTCTATTGCTGTTGTGAAACAGAAGAGATTACTTTAATTGGGAAGTTCCTGGGATACATATCAGGATATGATTAAAGAAACTTTTAAAACACCTAATCAAGGACAACATTACAGAAAAAAAATAAAATGCACTTCAGTATTTTGTCTTTGTATCAAGACACTTTTGTCAAAGTCAACTCCTGTCAATCAGTCAAATCCACTTCAAATCGAGTGAATTCAAACAAAATTAGGATGAAAACCCCATGTTGGGGGGGCATCCTTATCCCCCTCAAAGTTATACATGCCTACTCCAAGGTCACACACACTTTGATTTTAGTAAATTTGATAGATCAACAGGCTCCCTTCAAAATTTGTGTGTTCAAATGTACAAGTGGAAGGCCAGGTAGTGACATGCATTTCTCCAGTCCCTGCACAAGTCAGTGACTTCAAGACTAGGGCTATGACGGGAGTTGGTCAGTATTAGATCTAGGGACAGACTTAGGATTATGGGAGTAGAAGGGGAACTATGCACTGTGACCATAATTGTGCACGTTTTGTTTTCTGGCTGATCTGACATGGAATCCCGAGAGTACTGGGGAATGAGTCATTGAGAAATTTCCTTCAGCAAGGACACAGTTTTCCACTTTGTTTCTATTTCTGCAAAAATATCTTGAGTTGCTTTCTTAAAATCTAAGTACTGATCAATACTGCTAGTTATCGACTCTGAATTCAAATCTTCATTATTTGGCTGTGAATACAGCTAAACATCTCTTCTAGAAATTACATTAGAAGAGGATACTTTTGTGGCAACACAAGCAGTGCGAGTTATACATGGGTGGTAAAACTACTGATTTCAGCATTATCACCCTGGCTTTAGGCAAACTCTCAGCTTGCTGTATTATACAGGTTCACAGGTAAATACTACGCTAGCTGCCCTTGGGGACCATTTTAAGTCCAGCCCATCCCACAAAGGTGAGAATCAAACCCTGTACCCTTGTGCCTGCAAGAAAAACACCTTCACCATTATGCCAACCCCTCCTTTTTTTTTTTTTTTTTTTTTTTTTAAGTTTCGCTGTTATTCAAGTTAAACCGTTTATTGATCTAAAAGGATACAGCTACCAAAGATACACCATAGGTTTATAGGTGTGTACTAGGATAAAGGCCCTGGAGCCTTTACAAGCCTAGCCCATACGATTACCCTGGCATCATGCCACCCGACCTTAACTCCCAGTGCCTCTATCGAGCAGAGCCACTGGAGTGATCCCCGGGGTGAATTTTCAATTTCCCATCCACTCATCAAGATTTCTCTTGAAAAGTGCCAGTGAGGTGCTCTGCTTGACATGTATGGGAAGTCTATTCCATAGCATGGGCAGTCTCTGGGTTATGAACCTGTCTCTGGAGCATGTGGTGCGGAGGGATTTGGATTTCTTTAAATGTAGCATTTCTAACAGAGCTGGGTAAGACATGGCTTTGTAAGTCAAACAGAGATCGCCTCTAAGTAGGCGATATGAGACAGAGAATAGCTGGGAGTTTTTTTGAGTCTGTCCATATAGGACAAGTGTTTAAGGCCTAGGATCCTCTTTGTGAGGTACTTTTGTGGCCTCTCCAGTTGTTGCAGGTGTTTAGTGAGGTACATGCTAAATGGGGCATTGTACTCTATGACTGGCCTAAGGAGGGAAGAGTAGAGGGTGACAATGACCTCTTTCTTCCTGGATGCAAAACCCGTAGTAATGAGATGTGCCACATAGAAGGACTTCCTGACCACAGTGCAAATGTGGTGTTCAAAAGAGGTTGCTGTCAACCTGTGTTCCCAGATTTCTTATGCCTTCTGTGTTCAGTGGACTAATATTGATGTGGTAATTCATGGGAACCGGGTTTTTCCCAAAGGGGATGATGACATTTTTTGCCATTGAGCTAAAGGCCATGGTTCTGACACCAGTCGTTGGTCTCAGTGAGGCCTTTCTGTAGAATGTCAACATCAGTTGGGAGTTTAATAATAGCTCCCAACTTTAACTTGCAATCTGTGAACTTTGTCAGCCAGAGTCCCTTCGTGCTGGCCTGTACTTCAGAGAAGTAGATACCAAACAGGAAAGGACCAAGGACTGAACCCTGTGGGACCTCCACTCGTGACTGGTCGGCAGTCGGACTTGGAGTCCACTGCTTTTACACTGTAGGTTCCATCTGTGAACCAGTTTGCAACCCACCTAGTGATATAGGGGTGGATGCCTAGCTTAGTAAGTTTTTCTATGATTCCCGAGTGGGGAATGGTATCAAAGGCCTTGGCTAGATCAAGGTAGACTGTACGAACCACCTTGCCTTCATCCACAGCTCTGGTGACAGACTCAAAGAAGTCAACCAAGTTGAGAAGGCATGATCTACCCTTCACAAAACCAAACTGTGTGTGATCCAGAGTTTGGAAATTCCCTATATCCTTGTTTATTAGGTCCATGATGATGTGTTCCATAGCTTTGCACATCAGACTCATCAGGCTAATGGGGCGATAGTTCTCAGGGTCTGTAATCGCTCCTCCTTTGTGGAGAGGGATGACTGTAGCAGTGTGCCATTTGGTAGGGACAAAGCCTGAGGTGAGGCTGTGACTGAACAGGGCACACAGGTGAGGTGCCAGTTCACTCTGTAGTTCATGCAGAACACAGCCATGGATATTGTCAGGTCCCATAGAATGTGTATTCTTGGCCTTGGACAGTGCTGTTTTAACCTGTGCAGCAGTAATACTGGGTGCCTGGCAATATACTGGTATTGTGATTGGTCCCTTTGGGGGGAAGGGAGAGGGGTAAAGTTGGCAATGAATCTACTGGCCAGTATATTGGCAATATCTGTTGGCTCGGTACAGGAGGTACCATTGTGCAGTAGTTCAGAGCAAATCTGGGTATTGCTGTGGAGATTCTTTACATAACTATAGAAGGCCTTGTGGTTGTCTTTACTATCTGCTGCAATTCCATTTTCATAGCTAGCTTTAGAGAATTTGATAAGGGATCTCAACTTTTTGTTGAGGCTGATAAGGAAGTTTTTCCAGTCTTGGGACTTCACTTTACTCTGCATCAGTTTCCTCCTCCTGTTGGAGAGTTGTTTATGGCAGGGGGATCACCAGATTGGCTCCCCCTTTTTTTTTTTTTTAATAAATATAGAGGACAGCGTCTTGGTTCTATCGTGTATGGCAAGATCCATGGATTTGTGTACGTGTTCGTACAGTGCAATAAAGGTTATTCTGGCCCTGGTCAAAATGGCTTGAGAAGTGAAGCTGTCCTGCTAGGTACTGAATGATGACACTTGACCCTGTTATCCTGTCCAGAAACCCTTAAAATGTGAGTTTCCAAACAGAGTTAATAACTTACCACTGAAACACATGGCAATGCTATGAAATCCAAAACTATAAACAAAATTTGGTCTAGCACCCACATAAGACAAGCTAAATGCCATCCACCAACTTGGGCACTATATGCTGTCCACTCCTTTGGGCCACAGACAGTTGTGCTTAATGAAAACAAAATGCACATAATAAGTAACTGAAACAAGCAAGCTGTCCCAGGTGTCCAAAACAGAAATCTACTACCAATCAGGCTGGAGTACTTACAATATTTCCCCTTTTTCCTTTGAATAAAAACTTCTTTACACCAGATCTTAATGTAAGACGCATGACTTAGCAACAATAAAGATTAGTTAACTGAAACACCAAGTGCATTGCACTGAGTGCTCTGCCATGCTAACACCGTAGATAAGGTGCCAGCCCTGTCCCAGTTCTCAGGCATTTTTATGGCAACCACCGCTTCTGCAATACTATCCAATGATTTAACTGAATATTTCCATTTTATACTATCCACCATCATCAGATTCTTTAAATGAACCATCATGAGGGTTTTCTGGATCACTATCTGTCCCTTTCTCTGAAACCAGTTTGGCAAGGGCGACCCTACCAGAGGGTTAATACTCTAGAAAACACAACACTAAAGGCTCCGAAACTGAAGGTCGGATCCGAGAAGGAGCAATCGGGGTAAAGAATGACTGCATTCTCCCCGCTCCAGAGGGAGAGGGGGCAAGTAAGATTCCCATATGAATCTGGGTGTGGATGAAAGTCCGCATCATCCTATCCATCTCCACTCCTCTAAGGCTCCGGGTGAAGCGGGAGGGAGGCGGCAACCGACACCGGCCTGGAGAGATGGCGAGGGCAAGCCTGCACTGGAGACTGGATATGGGGCTCGTCTAGCTCAGCTGAAACAGGGGAGAGCTGAACCAGGGAGAGTCTGGTAACTGGTCTAGTCTTAGGTGGAGGGCCAGTTGGCGCCGAGCAGTCAGGGGACCGCTTTCTTGTCCTGTCCTTTTTAGATTTTTCCTCTTCCCCGGACCTCTTAGTGGGAGTCCCAGAGGCCAGAGAGGTGGAAGAAGCAGCCAAAGCTGAAGGCACCAGCACTACAGCTCTGAAGAAGAAAGGAGGCCCTTTAGAATTAGTATATCCCTCCTGTCCTTCAGTGCCCTAGGACTGAACCTGGCACAGATGGAGGAGGAGGTTTGAAGATGGGCCACCCCCAGACATTGTGGAATATACAAAGCGGAGGAGTGTCTGACTACAGTTCATCAGCACTATTTTAAACAGACAAGTGATAAAGTTTAGCTTATTTAGATTTGTTGTTTCACATTCAGTTTTGATTGCTTATGTTAGATAATTTGTGGTTTTATTTGACTGCACTATATTTTGGATCAACAATGGATTAGTGGAGAAGGTGAGCGAATTTGCATTGGTTCCAACTGCATCAACAATGGATTAGTGGAGAAGGTGAGCGAATTTGCATTGGTTCCAACTGCAGTATATTACATAACCAATTGATGGTAGAACTGCACTGATTTACATTGGGGACGCACTCATAGATCAGTTTTTGTCCTGGGGAACTGTTAAGTGATACTGTGCTTTGCAAACATATTTGTTTTCGACCTTTTCTACTACATTTTTGATTAACAATGGATTAGTGGAGCGAATCTGTATCGGGTCCAGTTGTGGTATATTATATAACCAATCGATGGTAGAACTGCACTGATTTATATTGGCGATGCACCCGTGGATCAGTTTTGGTCTTGGGGAACTGTTAACAAAAATGTTTGCAAAGCACAATGTCACTTATCGACCTTTGGTTTATCTATATTGTCCGCTTAGAGGGTCCATGAGCAACTATGTTCTAGTGGCATACCACAGCAAGTGTTTGTGGCGGTGTTAGCAATGGAGAAGTGGAGTGTATTCTTATCAAGTTCTAATCATGGACTGTTAAACAACTTACAAGTACAACAGGTGTACTGATTTACATTGGCGGCCCACCTTTGGACCAGTTATGGTCTTGTGGAACTGCCAAGTGACATTGTGCTTCGCAAACTATTTTTTTACAAACTTTTTGGATCAACTATATCGTCCATTATATTTTGGCAGTCAAAGTTCACCATTTTGTCTGTTTTGGACGATGAATCATATGGTTTACTATATTACTCTCGAGGGACAGTGACTTGCCTTTATATCTAGGCTTTGTTTAGCTTGTTCGCACGTTTACATATTTTCTATTATCTACGAGATTCATTTGGGGGATTGCTTGACTGTTAGTAACCATTAGTCTTTATGATAGACTGTTTGAAAATTGAAGGACAGGGACAAAAAATCTTACTTATTCAGGGCCTAATGGCTGTTGCACGTTATACAAAACATGCATAGTAATGACTTCTACATATTAAGATTCATATGCTTTAAGTGCGATTATCATCTTTTTCACAGTCATATTTACCTTTTGATTACTTGCTCAGATTGTTTTTACACTATCACCCTCCAAATGGATTTAATAACTATTTTGCAGGGATTGCCAGCTAACAAGGATGACATCCAGGTGTTTGGGATGGATTCTAATTCCGGATCTATGCCCATTAATGACTCTAATCCAGATGTTCAGTGTTCCCAAATATTTGGTAAACTTTTGAAATGCATGAAAAATTTATGATCCAATGTCTGGCACTTAAAGCTTTTCAAGGCTTACAAGCTACAGGGGATTACTCCCAGAGGTCTACGTATTCACATTAAACCATTGGTGGGTCACGCTGACAATATTTTATTGTCAGTATGGTCTGACACAACAATCAGCTTCCATGCAATTTGTAGAAATTCTACACTCCTTTTATGAATGTAGGATAGCTAGCTGTAGGTCATTTGGGTGTGAACAAGCTAAACAATTTGATGGTCAATCTACATATAAATCCTGCTTTCAAAAACTAAGTTCTGATTTGCTTGAATATGAAAGGGAACTTAAAGGCTAGAAAGATTTGTAAGTTCAATAGAGATGTGAGAGATTACAATCAAGGTAAACAGTTTGGATCAATTTAAAGGTGTAAAATTTTTAAAGCAGGTATCTAGTAACAGTGGCTAAAAGAGAAAAAGGAAGAAATCCATCTAGAAAAAAAATCAGTCAGTGATACTTCTGGGGAAGATTCTTCCTCGTTTATGGATACTGAAACTGAACACCAATGGGGTCACCAGCCTATAAAAGACGTAATTCTTACAAATCTTTAGGCCAAGACAATAAATGTTCTAACCCTTTAGGGCTAGAAGAAGGGGCGGCAGGAAGCACAGATCAGGATGCTATATCTTTTAATGCCCCCAAAAAAGTAATGTACACAAAATCTCTGCTGCAACATTTTCTGATGTTGAACAAAATGTATTGAATACAGGTCTAAATTTTATTCCTGGCATTGTGGTGTCTAAAGACACTTTTGTGGACGATTTGGTTTCTTTCTACAGATTGTTAAATCTCAGGATTGCATTTTGACAATATAGAACAGACATCTTCTCTCCAGCAGACTTAGATTTCAAAGATCTACTTTTGTTCCTCCTAGGAATAAATATGTTGACATCTTTCAAAAATGCATCCTCAAAGATCTACATTTTGGCATGGAATTATGTATGCAATTTTTTTCTAATAATCTAACGCCATCAGAAATTCAAGCTTTAGAGAATCTTATATAGTCATCACTGCTGTTGATAAAGGTGGGGAGGAAGTGGTCATGGACTGGTCTATGTACTAGACTGAGGCTAAGAGGCAGTTTGAAGGATAGTCGGTTTTATATGATGATGTCAGTTGATCCAACACAAAGATTCAAACATGAGATTGATGAGTTTTTGCGTTTGCCGGTAAGTGAAGGTATTATTAGCCAAAAAACTTTGACGGTCTATGACCCTTTACCACAATATTTGTATTTGCTCCCCAACTTCACAAGAATCCCACACATCACCAGGTAGGCCCATTGTTTCTGGTAATGGTTCTTTAACAAAACCATTATCGTCTTTTTTGACAATCTATCTTAAGCCATTGTTAAAGGGGTTAGGGTCCATATCCAGGACAAAACGGAATTTCTTACTATTATTTCAGACATGCAGTTAGAACCAGGGTGGATCACGTATACCTTAAATGTTACATCTTTATACAAGAGTATCCCTCATTGGGCGGGTCTTGCGGTTTTGGAATATTGGTTGGAGAAAATTCCTTTATATAGTCCTGGTTTTAACACCTTTTTCCTTTGTTTAACCGAGCATGTTCTTATCAAGAATTAGAAGTTATGTACTCACCATAACGTTCCATCTGAGTAGGTGTATTCATTTGTCTGCAACCTGTGGGTTATGGATCCGATATCGGATCCGAACCGGCATGGTTTTCCAGCTATAGATCCAAGCTCTCAGCTCCTCCCCTCACCCATAATGCCCTGCTCTACCCTCATGACCTCAGATCGAGTTTGCCAAAGCAACAATACCCTAAAAAGGGTAACAAAGAATATGCAGGAAACTGAAAGGCCAGGGGGATAGGAGGGCGGGATGGTTGCAGACAAATGAATACACCTACTCAGATGGAACGTTATGGTGAGTACATAACTTCTAAATCTGAAGTAGGATATTCATTTGTCTGCAACCTGTGGGACAGAGTCCCCAGCTACCTGAATCTTGGGCCATCATGGAAGGATATTCCGAGCACCGCTGGAGCCAAAGGATGCTCTACCCTAGATGCAAGATCCAACTTATAGTGGGAAATAAACGTATGAGATGAAGCCCACGTGGCTGCTGCACAAATATCATCTAGAGGAATCCTAGCCTTGAAGGCTGCCGAGGTAGATACTGACTGGGTTGAATGGGCATGAACACCCTCCGGTGCGGGCCTTCCTGAAGCTTGATAAGCCAATAAAATGCACTGTGAAATCCAGCGCGACAGAGAAACTTTAGAGATTGGCTTGCCCAAATTGAATTTTGCAAAGGAAATAAACAGCTGGTCGGATTGCCTATGACCAGCTGTCCTGTTTAGATAAAATCTAAGTTGCCTGTGAAGATCTAGTGAATGTAGCTTATATTCACCTTTGTTTCATATTTAGGGAAGAAAACAGGGAGGTTAATGGATTGATTGATGTTTGCTTCAGAAGCGATTTTAGGAAGAAAGGACGGGTTGGTCCTGAGGGAGACACGGTGCGGATGAAATACCAAGTAAGGAGGTTTAGCTGATAAAGCTTGAAGTTCAGAAACTCTCTTGGCTGATGTAATGGCTACCAAAAAGGCTGTCTTGTAGGACAAGAATTTGAGATCCACCGTAGCCCCTGGCTCGAAGGAGGAGCGGTCAAGGCCTGTAGGACCAAAGAAAGGTCCCAAGGAGGAACTGCTTGTTTTATAGGGGCCTGAGAAGAAAAGTACCTTTAAGAAATATTTTACACAATTTGGCTGACATAAGAGGATTAGAGTCATGGCCAATGTGATAGTGAGAAATTGCCGCCAGTTGAACTTTGACTGTGGAACTGCTGGCACCATCGTTAAAGAGAGTGGTTAGAAAGTCAAGCACTAAAGGGAGAGGAACCGTGAAGGGATTCAGGCCTTGCCGCTCCGCCCACAAAGAGAAACGTTTCCATTTGCTTGTAAACCTTTCTAGTGGATGGTTTATGAGCCGCCACCAAAATAGCCTTTACAGGTGAAGAAATACCGGAGTCCTTATCAAGAGTGGAACTGAGCAGCCAAGCGGACAGCTTCAGACTGTCCAGTTTCGGAGCACCAATGCAAGATGGCTGGGATATCAGGTCCGGAATGAGATCTAGAATCCAAGGAGGATTCACCGAGTGAGACCTTAGGAAGGGGAACCAGATCTGTCGAGGCCAGAACGGAGCAATGAGAATCATTCTGCAACCCACCAGAGAGGCTTTCTGAAGAACTTGCAGCATCAGAGGCAAGGGTGGATAGGCATACAGAAGACCGGGTGGCCAAGCATGCACCAGAGCTGCCTCTTGGGGTACCTCCGGGGAGGTATTAGAGCGAAAAACTGTCGCACTTGGTGTTTGAGGGAGAAGCAAAAGATCGCATGAAGGGGTTCCCCACCGATGCGAATATGCGTTCGCTACTTGACAATTGAGAGACCACCGTAAGGAGTCAGAATGGTGCGACTGAGCTTGTCCGCTAGGATGTTGGACCGACCCGGAATGTGCGTTGCTATTAGAAAGCGATTGGTGGAGATTGCCCATTCCCAAACTCTCATGGCCTCTCGACAAAGAGGGTAAGATCTTGTTCCCCTTGCTTGTTGATGTACCAGACAACAGACATGTTGTCCGATTGAATCGCAATTGTTCCTAAGGGAAGAAAGTCCTGAAGTGCTAGCAACGCTAAGAGCACTGCTCTCATCTCTAGAACATTGATATGCAGTAAGGTCTCTGAATCGTTCCACGTGCCTTGGACGGTCCGGCCCGCAAAGTGCCCCCACCCGAGGCGGGAGGCGCCCGTGGTCACCGTGGCGAGAGGGGGAGAAGCACAAAATGGGCGGCCTTTGTGGAGATCCGGGGAGTGGAGCCACCACAAGAGGGACCGCTTGCAAGCCTTGCTGATCGCTATGGGATGATGCATGGGAGAGCAAGGTATGACCACTGTACTAAGAGCTCCACTGTAGAATGCGATATTGAGCCTGGCAAGAGGAAGAAGTGCTATAGCCGATGCCATGGACCCTAGAGCCCTCAGGACCAACTCCGGAACAGAACTTGAATGGAGAATGGCCCGCACCTGAGCTGCAGATTTAGAACTCTGTCCGCAGTGAGGAAGGCTCGTAAACTCCTTGTGACTAGCCTGGCCCTATAAAATCTAAGAGCTGTGTGGGCCAGGTTGGACTTTTGTATTTATTGTGATGCCCAGAAAGGGAGCAAGATGGAGAAAGGAGTCTCGGCCAATAGAAGTAGATGCCTTGTTGGGGTAAGAAGCCAGTCGTCCAGGTAGGGAAGACCTGCACCCCTGAAGCCTCAGGTGGGCCGCTACCACTGCTAATACTTTGGTGAACACCCTGGGGGCTGTGGTGAGACCAAAGGGAAGGACCCGAAACTGGTAGTGACTGGCTCCCAGCCGGAAGCGGAGAAACCTCCTGGAGCGCCTGTCCATCAGGATGTGGTAGTGCGCGTCCTTGAGATCTATCGAGCACATCCAGTGATTTTCTCCCAGAAGGGGGAGAATAGATTGCAGAGTGACCATTCGAAATTTTTCTTTGGGGACTGCCAGATTCAAGAGAGAGAGGTCTAGGATTGGTCTTAGTTCCCCGCCTTTTTGGCACTAAAAGAATCTGGAGTAGAACCCTGATCCGATCTGGTCTGGGGAACGGGCTGGATGGCTCTTTCTTTAGCAGATGGCCAATTTCTGCCAAAGCGGCCTCCCGCTGACCGGGTGGACGTCTGGGAGGGACTTCAACTTTGGAAGGTGAAGGAAAGGAATGCGATATCCCTGGATATGATTTGGAGAACCCAGCGGTCCGATGTTATGGACTCCCATGCCGCTAGGTGCCCCGAACGCCCCCACTGCCTCCAGAGTAGAGCAGTCGGGCAACCTCAGGGTTGCTGCGGCCGCTCAGAGAAAGGTTCCCTGGACCCGAAGTTTCTGGGAGCCCCTCTGCCTCTAGGGCGGCGTCCTCCCTGTCCTCCTCTGCCACGGAAGGACTGGTTGTCCGGAGCAGGCTGGGACTGCTGCGACTTCGGAACCACATCTTCTTCTGACCCTTTTGGTTCCTAGAATAGGGCCTCTGGGGTGCAGAGAAGCGGATTCGACGGCAGACAGCTGCCTTCCGTCCTTTCGCTCTGGGTCAACGCCTCGAACGGTCTTGCCAAACAGAGCAGAACCATCAAAGGGCGTTCGCAACGACGCCTTGAAGGGCTCAGAAAAAGTGGACGGAGCCAGGCCTGACGCCTAGTGACCAGTCCTGTCCCGCAGCTCTAGCGGCGCCTCCGTTGCATGGGAGAGTAGCCGCATAGAAGTATTCAGAACTGACCTAAGAGTGGCCACACGGGTGGAGTGCAGAACTCTGTCCTCCTCGAAATGGACTCAGGGGATGCAGCGTATTCCTTAATAAGATCTCGCTGCATCCGAATAACATGTGCCAAATAGTTCAGCGCCCTTACCGAGAAGGTCGCCGAACTGAACATCCGCTTCCCAAGCGGTCCATCATCCGAGACTCCTTGCTCAGTGGGTGGACTGAGGACTCTCCTGAGCCAGTTCCTCTTGTGGCGCCGCCGTCAACATGGCATCTACCGGAGGCCCCTTACTCCAATGGGCCCGGGTCGGATGGCGGACTAAGGATCCTATCCGGTCTTTTGGGAATTGGCTCCACGGTGTCCGGTTCTTCCACGCCTGGTGGTAATAAGGTCCACCAGGGGTCGGCAGGGGGACACCCAAGAGGTAGACGGGCCCGCTTCAAATGCCTCCAAGAACACGGACTCGTCCGAGGAAGACTTGGGGCAGACCACCCCTTATACGGAGTATTTCCATGATGTCTCCAAAGGAGACATCCTCGGGGTGACCGTGGGGAGCCTTCCCTTCCTCCAAGTCCGTGTCTTCTGTGAGAGACTCGGGGAGTCAATGTGTCTCCTTTTGCGTGTGCTGCGAGGGACCTCCTCTGGGGCTGTCAGAGGAGTCCTCGCAAGCAGCAATTTGCTCCATAGGAGCAACTTGGGGCACAGAAACGGGCTGTCCCAGGGGCCGGATGGTGGAAGCCTGGCCCAGTGCAGAAGGAGCGGGACGAGCCGAAACAAGTGCCGGGGTCCGGAGACCCTCAACAGAGCCCTCTCCACTACATCAAAGCCGAAGGGGAGCCACCTCACCAAAGGATCCGACAATCGGCTCCCCCTCGGATCCGAGTGGACCGAGCCGGCCGGGCACTCGGATCCGAAGGGACAGTACGCTCCGACACAGACGGGCCGAAGGAGCACTGATCCCCGGATCCAAGCTCGGATCCAGGCTCCGAGAGGTCGGGTCCGACGACTCGAGGGCAGGGTCGGATCCGGTACCAGTACTATCGGCGCCGCCCCACCCCCGGCCCCGAAGCTGCTCGGCTCCAGCTGCTCCCAACCCGGACAGCGGGTCGCAGGAGGGGGAATAGGCTTAAAAGGGTGTTGAGCTCCCGAGGGGGAGGCAAGAGCACTCCCATCTGCATCTGGGCCTGGATGAACCTTCTCATCATCCGGTCCAGATCAGCATCAGAAAGGCTATGGGTAGATCTCGACGAGGCTACCGAGGTAGGCCTGGAGTGCCTCCTCGATAGCCTCGACGGAGATCGGGTCTCCTCCTCCTCAGGACCCGTGAAAAGCACACAGGGACCGGAGCCGAAGGAGGAGACAACCGACACGGAGCCGGGAGAAGTCAGCTGGCTGGCGGGCCAAACAGAGGTCTCTGCCCGCTTGTGGTGCTTCTCCCTCCGGTCCTTTTGGTAGCATCCCTCTCCTCTCCAGAAGCAGGAGGTTGAGTCCCAGGAGCAGGAGGGTGCCACAGGGGAACAACTGTAGCCACAGTAGGCCTCAAGGAGCGGAGGCGGGCCGAGTCCGGCGGTAAAAGACCCGCCAAGACCAGCTTGGACCTCCGCCCTCAGTGCCCTGGGGTTGAACCCTGCACAAATGGAACAACCAGATGTGAGGTGTTCAACCCGAGACATTTAACACACCGAGTGTGGCCATCAGCCGGTGAGCTTATGGCCACACTCGAGCATTAAAAAATAGATTTAGGCTGATCAGCCATAATCTATAAACCACACAAAGCTACTAAAAGTAACTTAAAACAAAAAGACACACAGGCCCACACACACTCTACGCAACAGCGAGGGAATAAAACTACTTAATTTAACTCAAAATAAACTCAAAATAAACTTTTCAGAAAGGGAAACCTAAACTTTCACACAGATTCACAAAAACCAAAGATTTTTGATTTTACAAGTAATAAAATACCACTTAGCTGAGAGCTATGTACCCAAATCCAGTCACCAGCGCTGCAAACGAGATCTGAGGTCATGAGGGTAGAGCAGGGCATTATGGGTGAGGGAGGAGCTGAGAGCTTGGATCCATAGCTGGAAAACTATACGGTTCGGATCCGATATCGGATCCATAACCCACAGGTTGCAGACAAATGAATATCCTACTTCAGATCGCATTTTTATTTCAATGGCGGTCTTTTTTTTTTTTTTAACTTACGGCCATGGGTGTATCATTTGCACCAATTTATGCAGACATTTTTATGGGCTATCTGAGGCAAGAAATTATTTAGAACAAAAGCCACAACTTTGGGTGAAATAGACATTTGGCATAGCTTTCTGGATGACTGCTGGACGGTTTGGAAGTCTGATTATGAATATTTACAAGAATGTCTTCAATATCTGAATGAAAACAAGTGGGGCATCCAATTTACAGTGTATG
>NC_056748.1:1088436439-1088441439 GCF_019279795.1 Protopterus annectens
TGGGGCTAAGAGATCCCTATCCGGTCTTTTGGGAATTGGCTCCACGGTGTCCGGTTCCTTCCACGCCCTGGTGCTAATAAGGTCCACCAGGGGGTCGGCAGGGACACCCAAGAGGAACGGGCCGTTTCAAATGCCTCCAAGAACACGGACTCGTCGAGGAAGACTTGGGGGCAGACCACCCCTTATACGGAACATTTCCATGATGTCCGCAAAGGAGACATCCCCGGGGGGTGACCGTGGGGAGCCTTCCCCTTCCTCCAAGTCCGTGTCTTCTGTGAGAGACTCGGGGGAGTCAATGTGTCTCCTTTTGCACGTGTGGTTGCGCAGGTCCTCCTCTGGGGGCTGTCAGAGGAGTCCTCGCCAAGCAGCAATTGCTCCATAGGAGCAACTTGGGGCACAGAAACGGGCTGTCCCAGGGGCGGATGGTGGAAGCCTGGCCCAGTGCAGAAGGAGCGGGCGGAGCAAACAAGTGCCGGGGTCCGGAGACCCTCAACAGAGCCCTCTCCACTACATCAAAAGCCGAAGGAGCCGACTCGACCAAAGGATCCGACAATGGCTCCCTCGGATCCGAGTGGACGGAGCGGCACCGAAGCTTTTCCGGATCCGAAGGGACAGTGCGCCCGACACAGGCGGCGCCGAAGGAGCACTGATCCCCGGATCGAAGCTCGGATCCAGGCTCCGAAGGTCGGTCCGGCGCACCGAGGCAGGGTCGGATCCAGTACCAAGTACTATCGGCCGACCCACCCCGGCTCGAGCTGCTCGGCTCCAGCTGCTCCGAACCCGGATAGCGGGTGGGAGAAGGAACAATAGGCTTAAAGGGTGTTGAGCTCCCCGGAGGGGAGGCAAGAGCACTCCCATCTGCATCTGGGCCTGGATGAACCTTCTCATCATCGGTCCAGATCAGCATCGAAAGGCTATGGGTAGATCTCGGCGAGGCTACCGAGGTAGGCCTGAGTGCCTCCTCGATAGCCTCGGAGACTCGGGTCTCCTCCTCCCTCAGGACCCGGTGAAAGCACACAGGGGACCGGAGCCGAGAAGGAGGAGACCGAACCCGAGCCGGGGAGAAGCCAGCTTGGCTGGCGGGGCGAAACAGAGGTCTCGGCCCGCCGCTTGCTTCTCCCTCCGGTCCTTTAGTAACATCCCTCTCCTCTCCAGAAGCAGGAGGTTGAGTCCCAGGAGCAGGAGGGGGTGCCACAGGGGAACAACTGTAGCCACAGTAGGCCCGAAGGAGGCGGAGGCCGAGTCCGGCGAAAAGACCCGCCAAGACCAGCTTGGACCTCCGCTCCTCAGTGCCCTGGGTTGAACCCTGCACAAATGGAACAACCAGATGTGAGGTGTTCAACCCGAGACACAACACACCGAGTGTGGCCATCAGCGGTGAGAGCTTATGGCCACACTCGGGCATTCGAAAAATAGATTTAGGCTGATCAGCCATAATCTATAAACCACACAAAGCTACTAAAAGTAACTTAAAACAAAAAGACACACAGGCCTACACACACACTCTACGCAACAGCGAGGGGAGGGAATAAAATCACTTAATTTAACTCAAAATAAACTCAAAATAAACTTTTCAGAAAGGGAAACCTAAACTTTCACACAGATTCACTCAAAAAACCAAAGATTTTTTGATTTTACAAGTAATAAAATACCACTTAGCTGAGAGCTATGTACCCAAATCCAGTCACCAGCGCGGCAAACGAGATCTGAGGTCATGAGGGTAGAGCAGGGCATTATGGGTGAGGGGAGGAGCTGAGAGCTTGGATCCATAGCTGGAAAACCATGCCGGTTCGGATCCGATATCGGATCCATAACCCACAGGTTGCAGACAAATGAATATCCTACTTCAGATCGTCTTTTATTTCAATGGCGGTCTTTTTTTTTTTTTTTTTTTTTTAACTTAAGGCTACGGCCATGGGTGTATCATTTGCACCAATTTATGCAGACATTTTTATGGGCTATCTGAGGCAAGAAATTATTTAGAACAAAAGCCACAACTTTTGGGTGAAATAGACATTTGGCATAGCTTTCTGGATGACTGCTGGACGGTTTGGAAGTCTGATTATGAATATTTACAAGAATGTCTTCAATATCTGAATGAAAACAAGTGGGGCATCCAATTTACAGTACATTATGATACTGATTGTATTTCATTTTTAGATGTCCTGGTGAGACAACAGGCTGGCACATTGGAATCTTCTGTTTATCATAAGCCATTCCATTCTAACACTTTACTCCATGCCTCAAGCTGTCATCAGAAACATAGGTAGGTACTAGGCTATCTGCCCAAAGGCATTTATAAGCCTAGCCAGAATGTGTTGGCTTTTGCCACCCCCTTAGATTACTTTCCTGAGCCTCTGTCCAGCAGAGCCACTGAAGTGATCCCCGGGGTAAACTTTCTGTTTCCCATCCACTCGTCAAGATTTCTCTTGAAGAGTGCTAGTGAGGAGCTCTGTCTAATGTAGACTGGACTCTTGTTCCAAAGCATGGGAAGTCTCTGGGACAGGAATATCTCTCTCCAGCGCGTCCTGTTTATTGCTGTGGTGAGGTTTAGATCCCTAGAGCGTATGGCTCGAGGGGATAAGGTTTTCTTTAGGTGGAGCATGTCCATCAATTCTGGGTTGGACATGGCCTTATATGTCAGGCAGAGATCACCTCTGAGCAGGCGATATGCAACCAAGTACAGCTGGAGTTTCTTCAGTCGAGCTGCATAGGGCATATCTGTTTGAGGCCAGTAATCCTCTTGGCAAGGTACTTCTGTGGTCTTTCCAGCTGTTGCAGGTGTCTTGTAAGGTACACCCCAAATGGGGCATTGTACTCTATGATGGGTCTGATGAGTAGAGGGGCACAATGACCTCTTTTGATCTGGATGCAAACACTTTTGTGATTAGGTGGGCCACACAAAAGGATTTTCTAACCACTTTAGCAATGCGATTATCAAAGGAGAGATTACTATCTACTTGAGTCCCCAGATCCCTTACTACATTTTTCGCATTTAGGGGACTACCACCTATGTGGTAGTTTGTGGGTACTTTATTTCCAAAGGGAATAACTATGCACTTTTTGGCATTTAGCTTGGAGGCCAAGATTTTGACACCAGGTGTCTGTCACAGTGAGACCCTTTTGAAAGATGTCTGTGTCAGCTGGTGAGTCAATTATAGCTCCTAGTTTGCAGTAGTCTGCGAACGTGGTCAGCCATAGTCCTCCTGTGCTTGTCTGTACCTCTGAGAAGTATATGCCAAACAGGAGGGGTCCTAGGACTGAGCCCTGGGGAATGCCACTTGTAACCGGTTTAGAGTTAGACCTAGCTCCCGCAACTCTCACCATGTGGATTCCGTCCAGGAGCTAACTGGCAACCATCTTGTGACATAGGGGTTTATGTTCAGGCTGGTGAGCTTGTCTATAATACCAGAAAGGGAATGGTGTCGAAGGCCTTTGCAAGGTATAGGTAGGCTGCGTGTACCACCTTCCCCTCGTCTATAGCCTTGGTAACTGTCTCAAAGAAGTCCACCAGGTTTAGGAGGCATGATCTGCCCTTAAAGCCGAACTGGGTAGGGTCCAGTGTTTGGAGGTTCCCAATGTCTCTGTTAATGAGTTCCATGATGATGCACTCCACAGCCTTGCAGACCAAGCTAGTCAGGCTTATATGGCGATAGTTCCCACGGTCTGCTGTGGCTCTACCTTTGTGGAGCGGAATAACTGTTGCTGTGCACAACTCTATGGGTACGTAGCTTGTGGAGGCGCTAAGTTTGAACAGTGTGTTTAGGTGAGGGGTTAGTTAGTCTTTGAGCTCGTGTAGGACGCAGCCTGGGACACCTTCCGGTCACATTGATGCTGTGTTTTTGGCTTTGGAGAGGACTATTTTAACCTGAGTGTCTGTGACTTCAGGGACTCTACATTCTTCTGGTATGGTTATGGGCCCTTTTGGGGGTGAGGGGGGGTGCAGTTTGCACTGAACCTGTCTGCCAGGATGTTGGCAATATCGGTTGGTTCAGTGTATTTTGTGCCATTCTGCACCAACTCCGAGCATTGCCACTTAGATTCTTGACATAGCTAAAGGATGCCTTGTGGTTATCTTTGGAGTCCTTGGCAAGTTTTCTTTCAAAGCTCGCCTTGGATGATTTTATGAGGGATCATAGTTTCTTGCGGATACTGATCAGGGATGTTTTCCCTTCTTGGTTTTTTGCTCTTCTGTACTAGTTTCCTCCTCCTATTGTATAGCTTGTTTATGGCAGGGGTCCACCAGACTTGTTTCCTTTTCTTGAATGAGTGAGTCTTGGTTTTGCTTGGGATAGCACGATCCATGCATTCTTGTAGGTGCCCATAGAATGCATTAGTAAATGATTTTGCAGCTTGGACAGCGTTATCCTTTAGCATGGGGGCTTTGAAACTTTCCACCTCTGTCTCAAGTAATGTGAAGTTTGCTTTTGTAAAGGTTTCCTTGTCCGGGGGTGGGGGCGGAATGTGGATATCCAAAGTGATTTGTTTATGGTCAGATCTAACCAGCGAGGGGTTGACCTGTGGTGTGGAACACTGGTCACCCATGTTGGTGATGACCAGGTCCAATATGTGGTCACCTCTGGTGGGAGTGTTGACCAGTTGTTCCAGGGCATTTGAGTTTATAAATTCTAGGAAATGTTGGGCAAGGAAGTTAGTACTGGAGTAGTTCTCCCAGTTAATGTTTGGGTAGCTGAAATCACCCAATATTAGGGTGTTTGGTAGGACCTTTATGTTACCCAGTGTTTCCAGAAATGCGGAAAGAGGGTCCTGGGACATGGTGGGTGATCTGTAGCAAGCTACAATTTGAATTGCAGTTTTGCCCGTTGTTATTTTCATGTGGATAATCTATGAAACATTGTGCTGTGCCACTAACCTGGAGGTGTGGGTATCCTTGTTGAATATGGATACTCCCCCACCTTTTGTATTTCGGTCCGAGTTCTGTGGCAGAAATGTATGGTAGGAGTTGTAGCCTGGTAGTGCTGGGTGCTCTCTGGAGCCTT
>NC_056748.1:1088451439-1088458939 GCF_019279795.1 Protopterus annectens
TTCTGAAACTCGCCTAGCAGATGTTATGGCTACTAAAAGGCTGTTTTCCAAGACAGAAATTTTAAATCACAAGTAGCAGCTGGTTCAAAAGGACGGGCAGTTAGGGCAGCAAGAACCATATTCAAATCCCAAGGGGGAACAGGCTGAGATAAAGGAGGCCTAAGGAGCCAAGCCCCTTTAAGGAAAGCCTTACAAAGTTTGTGAGACATCAATGAAGGTTCAAAAGAAGCATGAAAATTAGAGATCGCTGCTAATTGAACCTTAATGGTAGAAACTGAAGAGCCCGACTGAAAAAGGGAGGCCAGAAAATTCAGAACCTCCGATACTGGAGCAGTGAGAGGATCTATACCTTGTTCTTGAGCCCAGAAGGCAAACCTTTTCCATTTACTGGAATAAAGTTTGATGGTGGAAGGTTTATGGGAAGAAGACAGAATGTGGACCACATCCGGCGAGAGAGCATTATCTCGGACTAAGGATGGAAGTGGAGTAACCATGCTGCCAACTTCAGGGACCTGAGGGACGGATGAAGCCGTCCTGACTGATGAGTCAACAGGTCTGGCACCGGATCCAGAAACCATGGACCTTCTATCGCATGCCTCTGTAGGAAAGGGAACCAAACTTGACGAGGCCAGTGCGGGGCAATCAGCATCATCTCGCTCTCCAGGTAAATGGCCTTCTGTATCACCCTCGGTAGGAGGGGGAACAGAGGGAAGGCGTAGAGAAGACCGGGGGGCCAAACTTGAGTCAGAGCGTCCCTGGGAATCTGTCCCTTGGATGGGAACAGTGTGAAGAACTCTCTGCATTTCGCATTGTGGGGCTGGCAAACAGGTCGCAGCAAGGAAGACCCCATCTGTCGAAGATTTTCGCAGCTATACTCTGATTGAGGGACCACTCGTGGGGCAAGAGAATGGTCCTGCTTAATCTGTCCGCAATCACATTGGACTTCCCCGGTATGTGCGTTGCCATTAGAAAGCGGTTGGTAGCTACCGCCCAGTGCCAAAGTCTCATGGCTTCTCTGCATAGTGGGTAAGACCTGGTACTCCCTTGCTTGTTTATGTACCATACTACCGACATGTTGTCAGATAGGATCGCAATTGGGCCCTGTGGGAGAGCGTGATGGAGAGCTTGGAGTACCAATAGTACCGCTCTCATCTCCAGGACATTGATATGCAAATGTGTTTCCTGGATCTGCCATGTGCCTTGGACCGACCTGTCCAGGTAATGACCCCCCCACCCTACCTGGGAGGCGTCCGTGGTCACAGTGGCAACGGGACGTTGAGGAATAAAGGATCGCCCTTGGTCGAGATTTGACTGTAGAAGCCACCAACGCAGATCTCGACGGCAACTCTCCGTGATTATGATTAAGTGGTTCAAGGGAAGTTCCTGATAAGACCATTGAACCGACAGTAGCCATTGTAGAATTCGCATGTGAAGTCTGGCCAAGGGAACTAGGAGTATAGTCGATGCCATCGAGCCCAACAGTTGTAGGATCCGATGGGCCGGGGCTCTTTGTAAGTGAAGGCAGGATTTGACCTGATCTTGTAAGATCTGAATTCTTGCTGCCGGTAAGAAGGCGCGCATTCTTTTTGTGTCTAAGTCTGCGCCTATGAAAGTAATAAGCTGAGAAGGCTGTAGTACAGATTTTTGCAAATTGAATGTGATCCCCAAGAAACGGCCCAAGTTGAGCGTGGCTCTGAGCGCTTGGAGAAGTAGATGCTCGGAGGTGGCTGTAAGGAGCCAGTCGTCTAGATAAGGAAACACCTGGAATCCCAGACTTCTCAGGTGAGCAGTTACCACTGCCAGACATTTGGTGAACACCCTGGGGGCTGTGGTGAGACCAAAGGGCAGTGCTCGAATTGAAAATGACTGGCTCCGAGGCGGGCGTAAATGTCTCCTGGACTCTTGAGCTATGGGAATGTGATAGTAAGCGTCCTGGAGATCTATGGAGCACATCCATGCATTTTTTTCCAGCAAAGGAAGAATAGATTGAAGAGTGACCATTCGGAATTTGGACTTCTTTACAAAACGATTCAATGAACTGAGGTCCAAAATGGGCCTGAAGTCCCTGTCTTTTGGTACCAAAAATAATTTTGAGTAAGTTCCTGATCCGATCTGGTCGGTGGGGACAGGCTGGATGGCTCTTTTTTCTAGCAGCTTTGAAATTTCTAATGCTGCCTGATCCCGCTGACTGGGTGGCGTCCGGGATTTCCCTTAAAGAAAGGGGGTTTGTTGAAAGGGATGATATATCCTCCGGTAATAATCTGAAGCACCCACTGATCGCTTGTTATGGATTCCCAAGCTTGTGGATGCGCTGCAGCGACTCCGACTGGCTCGGAGCTGCACAGTCGGGCAACCACTCAGGAACGCTGGTTGTATGAAGAACCACGAAAGGAATCGCGGTCTCCAGAGTTACGGGGCCTCTGCCACCTCTGGGCGGCGTCTTCCAAAATCCCCCCCCCTGCCCCTGGAGCGGGAATCACTGGGTGGAGTAGAGAAAGACTTTTGGGATTTTTAAACCACATTTTCCCTCCTCTCCCAGCCTTGGGATAAGGCCTGGAAGGAGCGGAATAACGGGCCCCAACGGCAGTCAAAGTCTTGCCCTCCTGCACACACCGAGTTAGTGTGTCCTTCACCTTGGGTCCAAACAAAGATGAACCATCAAAGGGGCGTCGTGAAGGAAGACTTGAAGGCCTCCGTGCGAACACAAGCGTAACCAGGCTTGTCTCCTAAGGGCAACGCCTGTTCCGCTGCTCTACTGCCCCTCGGCCGCATCTGAGATGAGCCTCATGGACGAGTTAACAATAGAACAAAGAGTAGTCATCTGCGCCAACAGTCAAGGCCAGCGCTTCAGGTAGATTACCAACAAGGGAGTCATTTAGCTCTTTGAGAAGATCCCTTTGGAGCCTTGTAAAATGACATAGATAATTCAGCGACCGTAAGGAAAAAGCCGCTGAGGAGAGGTACACTTCCGTGCCTATCCATACTCCTAGAATCCTTATTAGGAGGATGAATAGGCGTCGAAGCCTCTGCCACGTCCTGCTGTGTGGCAGAAGCCACCACCAAAGCATCTACGGTACACCCTTTGTGAGAAATTCTTTTGTGGGGGCTGACAAGAATTTATTGGGCCTCGCAGGCACCGGTTCCACAGAATCAGGGTGTTCCCACACCCTTGAGAAATCAAATCAAGGAGTTCATCGAAGGCGGAGACACCCAGGAGGCGGAGGGCTGGGCCCCAAAGGCCTTGAGGAAGACTGACTCCTCAGTTGAAGGGGTTTTGGCTTGCCAGTCACCTCTCTGTCTCAGAATCTCCAAGATATCTGAGAAGGAGATATCATCCGAAGATGATTTGGGGGACCCCTCAGCGTCATCGAGGTCAGTATCCGATGTAATAGACTCATCTTGGGAGTCTACATGCTTCCTCTTACACAATTTCTTCCGTGGGGGTTCGTCCGAAGCAGTTTCGGACGGACCACCGGAAGAAGGAACCTATTGGGGTATCCTCAGGCCCTGGGGCCCGCTGCCGGGGCTGCAACGCAACAGAGGCACCAGTCTCCAAATCTAGGGACGGTGAGGTAGAGTCTAGTTGAACCGGCAAGGGCATGGCTAGCGCGCTCCTCATGGCCTCAAAGGCCGGACCTCCAGAATCCAAGGAAGTCACTGGTCTAGAGGCCACGATGGCACTGGGAATTCCAGCAGCCGATGCTCCGAGAGGAAGACTAGGTACCGAGGCACCTAATCCCAAGGTATTCCCCTCAGGCCCGGCTGTAGAGGTCGCAGTACCAAACCCTGAACCGGAGGACAGGGTAGGAAGCATGGTCAGAGCCGAAAGGCCTGATAGGGGTCTCTGCTCCGACCGTATGGCTCCACATTGCTCTACCACCACCGGCTCCAACAACTCAGAAGAGGTTGGAGGAGGAATCAAAAGTGTAGGGGGGGGATCGGCTCCGAAGCAAACTGTGCTGGAGCCGAGACCATTTTAGCAAATACTGGAGATTGGAAGAGCCTCTGTAAAACCCTATCCAGGTCCGAATCCGATAGTCTCGAGGATTTAGAGGAGGTAGACACTCGAGAAGACTTTCCTCTCGGCTCCGAGGGAGAAGGGGACCGGCTCAAAGCGGCTCCAATACTGTCGGCGCCGACTCCACCAACTCATGGATCACTATCGGCGCCGAAGAAGCCTTTTCTTGAGCCGAGGGGAAGAGTCTGAGCTGCACACTTCCACCGGCTCGAAGCCATTGGGGCCGATGGAGGTGATTCAACACACGATACTCAAACTTGAGGCTCCGAAGACAATGGAGCCAGTAGGAGGTATCGAGGCAGACTTCGACACTCGGCCCGAAGTCAGTGGAGCCGAGGAAGAAGAGGTCAACTTTTCTTTTAGAAGTGGGCTCCGGCGGACTTGTCGGAGCGGGCGATCTTTTCTTTGGAAGCAACAGGAGGATTCAAAGCTTCCTCAAAGGAGGGTTTAATAAGCCCTTTCAAAATAAGCTTGTTCTTACGTTCTTGAAGAACCCTAGCAGAAAAAGCATGACATACGCTACAAGTCTCTTGTAGATGTTTCGGCCCCAAACAATAAACACAAATAGAATGGCTGTCTGTTATGGACATTTTATAACTGCACCGAGTGCATTTTTTAAACCCTGACTTTTGTTCTTTAGACATAGTACAGGATCAAGAACAATAGAGTTCACCACAAAAATAAGCACTGAAAGAAAAACAGCGCCAACTGAAAAGCGCGAGACTCACTGGCGCAAGCACTCAGAAGAATTTTACCTCACAAGTAACTGACAAACAGAACAACGGCCCAAAGCCCTCTAATTTAAACGGGCTTGGCCCGAAAGACAAATAACCACAAAGGAATTAAATTAATAGGCCTTTTGACTAAAAAGAACACAAGGATAGGGCAAGGGCCCTCTAACTAAAACGGGCCTTGCCCGACAGACAAAAGGAACAAGTACCAGACAACACTCAAGCACTCAAACTTCACAAATAGTATAAAAGAAGCTGTTAAAACAGCTGTTTGTTTAATAAATGACAAAAACCCCAAGGTCAAGGACCAATAAAGGTAAAAGTAAACACTTAGCTCTAGCCAAGTCGAGACCACGTCCAGCTTGTAAAGTGGCAAACGAGATCTGGGGAAGCAGGTGTAGTGCATCCTGGGATAGGGAGTAGCCCAGCCAATGAGAGACTTCGTGCTAGTGTATAAGTTGCCGAGTCGGAGCCGATGGATGGGCTCCGAACCCATCTGTCATGAATGTAGGCGAGATAGGATCCCATTACATCTAATATTTACAAATATATTGTAAACAACAGGATAAACATTCTGGGTCTTATAAATGTTTTTTAAAATGTTTTAAGGAAAAATATTTTTTTAACAGGATAAATGAGCTTATTGATATACATATTTATCATTTCTTTCACTTTAAACTGAAATGGTTTTGCTAATTAGTAAAATGTAGCAGTGATACGATTGGTTTAGCCAATTTTAAAATATTTTAAATACTATGCATGAAGATAAGATGGCAGCGATTGTTTTATCTGAGGAAGTCTTGTATTAGGCAGCATAAGCTTTAATAAAGCGTTCATACTAATTTTGAAGTGGTTATAGTATCCTTTTTCTCCTTGGCTTCTACACGTACGTGTTTGGTTTGGTTTTGGTGACAACGAGAGAAGCTGATCGTGTTTTTACTGTTTCGTGATATATATATATATATATATATATATATATATATATATATATATATATATGTTTATACATACATTATATATATTAATATTTAATAACGCTCTAGTAGTACTAAGGGTGTTTACATCCTGATATACCCTAGAAATTTCTTGGTGATTATACCCTCTATTCAACAAACCTGCCTAAAGTTGTTCAAGCTCAGTCCTATAATGTGCATCATCACAGGATAATCTAGAGTGTCTCATCGCTTGACCCTTAACATTCTCAAAAACACTGGGGTTATGCATGCTGGTTCTGAACAAATATGCTGGCCTATAGCAGGGCTTATGATGCACTCTAGTCATAAGAGTAGCCCCTGATCTAAATACTTCTACATCCAGATAGTTAACAGCTGTTGCAGAGTATTCAATAGTAAACTTCAGGAATGATCCCATATTATTAAGCCGATCAAAAAATGACATGTGTTTCACCTGTACCTTCCCACAGGAAAAGGAAATCGACATACCTTCTGTAGAATATGATGTTCGGATGTTCCTTCAAGCATCCACTCTCCCAGGCCACCATAACCAGATTAGCACAACTATTAGCACAACTAGTGCCCATAGCCACTCCTTTTCTTTGTTTATAACATGTGTTCTGAAATAAAAAGATGTTACTCCCAAGAACTAACTCTAATAGGAGACATAAAAAATCAACCTTGCTATGATCCATAAGCTTGGATTCAAATAGCAAACTTCTGACATATTCCAAGCCTTCAGCATTTGGAATACAGGTAAAGAGGGACACAACATCCATAGTTACTAACAGAATATTATCTAAACTATCTAAATTACTAACACATGTAAAAAGATCTGTTAAAAATTGTTCCATGTCCTTGAATACATACAAATAGTTGCTCAAAACTTTCTTGAGTTCATAGTCCAAGTAAATAGACATAGGCTCAGTAAGCCATCCAGATCCTGAGACTATGGCCTGAAAACAGGTTTCATCAAGTTTTTATGAACTTTAGGTAGGCCATGTAATGTAGGTATTAAAGGATATTGAACCACAAAAAAATTGAACAACTCTTCACTAAGAACATTCAAACATTTACACTCAAATAAATGGTTACAGATATTGTTTTGTATCTCATACACAATAGTGGTCTGGACAATTTCATATGCATCATCATTCAACATTTGCTGCATAGTTGTTGCATAGTATTGTGAATCCAACACAACCACTGGGCCCCCTTTATCAGCAGGGCGCACAATAATATCCAAATTATTCTTTAAACTATGAAAAGCCTGAAGTTCCTCAGTGGTTAAATTAGCATGGTTGATGGTTCTGATAGAACTAGAATCGTCATACAGTCTATTTTCCACAGCCCTCAGAAATGTATCAAGATTGGCTTGCAAGTGTGGCACTGAAGTACTTTTGTTCTTAAAAGTTTCTGTTTTTGGTATAGAGTCACCACCATACATCAATTTTAATGCTACATTGCGTACAAAAACCCTAACAGCTAATGCTGCTTGACTAATATCCATGTTACTACTAGGTATAAAACTCATACCTTTATTAAGAAGATATACTTCTTCTGGCTTCAGAACATATTTAGAAATGTTCAACACTAAATTTCCTGATTCCAGAACTTTTGTAGAGTCCGCTGGTTCTGTGGATTGAAGGACTCTCTCCTCTTCGCTCCCCTGGCCATGTCCGAGTCTATAGATCTCTTCCTGCCCGTCCGAATGGGTAAAGGGGCTTCTGGAAAGTTTTTTGCTTCACCAGAAATCAACTGAGCCTCCTCCTTCTCAAGTCGAATTTTTCGTCTCACC
>NC_056748.1:1088466439-1088493939 GCF_019279795.1 Protopterus annectens
GAGCTTATGGCCACACTCTGTGCACTTTCTGAACCCTGGCTTTGGGAGTTTTGGACATGATTTCAGGTCAGGCCTAGCACACTTACAAGCACACACCACACATACTATGGGAAGGATAGGAAAAGTAGAGAGAGAGATTTTTTTTTTCCTGAAACTATGACCACATGGAGGGGAGGATAGAAAGTAGGGAGAGTAAATACAGAAATAGAGATAACCCCCCAAAACCACTCACTCACCAAGAAATGAAGCAGAGAGCTCAGGCCACAATGAGGACTTTACAGGCAGCAAACGAGATCTGAAGGGAGGATGGAGTCCGGGGCATTATGGGTGAGGGGAGCTCGGATCCGATATGGATCCGTAACCACAGGCTAAGACAATTACTTCAGATACAAAATTTGGTCTAACACCTACATGAGACAAACTAAATGCTCTCCACCAACATGGGCACTATATGCTGTCCACTCCTTTGGGCCACAGACAGTTGTGCTTAATGAAAACAAAATGCACATATTAGTGTAAGTAACTGAAACAAGCAAGCTGTCCCAGGTGTCCAAAACAGAAATCTATCACTAATCAGGCTGGAGTACTTACATTTCCCCTTTTTCCTTTGAATAAAAACAACTTTACACCAGATCTTAATGTAAGAAGCATGATTTTGCAATAATAAACATTAGTTAACTGAAACACCAAGTGCATGGCGCACCAACACTGTCCCAGTTCTCAGGCATTTTTACGGCAACCACCGCTTCTGCAATACTATCCAATGATTTAACTGAATATTTCCATTTTATACTATCCATCATCATCAGATTCTTTAAATGAACCATCATGAGGGTTTGGATCACTATCTGTCCCCTTCTCAGAAACCAGTTTGGCAAGGGCGACCCTACCAGAGGCTTAAAGCTCTCGAAAAAACACAGCACTAAGGATCTTATCGGCACACAAACCTCTTCATCACAATTAAGGTCATAATTCAAGTAATCCCGATATGCTGTACACATTTCTCCATATACAAAATACTAATGCTGGCCTCAATATAGTGGAAGTTCAGTTCTGAGTAGGACTGACCATACTAGGAAGGCGCAAGTATATAACAAATAAGAAACACTGTAAAAAAGCAAAAAGATGCTACCATACCCCCCTAATACATGAAAAATGATTCATAACATATGACAGTAGACTTTTTTGGCACAATACTGGATTTTTAAAATTTATTTATTTTTATTATTGTCAATCTTATGTCAGGAGGAACTGACAACATTTTACAAAAGGAGAGTCCAAATAGTTTACCCAAGAAAGAATTAGTGAATGCTCACCCCTTTACTCACACGCTGTAGAAAGTACAGCAGGAAAAAAAAAAAAATATCGGCAGAAAGAAGAGCACGTGACTATGGAGAAGTACAGAAGGAACTCGCAGATCTTTGGGAAGATCTTAGATATGTAAAACTGGTTAATAAGCTTAGACTTCTGCTACACAACACATCTCAAATTAAACTCCAAGCTGATATCTACCTCAACCCTGGACCATAAAGTAACTACAAGTCCTTCCGGTCTAACAGCACCATTACACAGCCTTCAGGCACCCCCTTGTGATCATACAAGTAATCACCACCCCCTCCCTCTTCTTCCAAAAACATGCAACACTGGCCTACTTTTTATCAGTTTCAATCTTTGTACCATTGCAAGTAAAATTACTGAATTCCATGCAACCCTGAACACCTACTTACCTGATATTGCTGCTATTACTGAAACGTGGTTAAAGCCACACATTAAAGACAAAGAGATAATTACTACAGGATATAACATTATAAGACTAGACAGACTGAACAAAATGGGATGGTGGTGTCGCCATTATATAAAAGAAACTCTCCAAGTTGAAAAGTTAAACTGCCCATCCTGAACTGCCAAAAGCTGAAATCCTTTAAACATGCCGAATGATAAACCCAAACAAAACTATTATTATCATAACTATCTTCCCCCTGGAAATAACCTACCCCTCATTGAAAATCTACTTTCTTGGCCATCATCATCTTTCAACCATGAAACAATTATCCTAGGAGACTTCAATCTTGATTGGCACTCATGCTCCTCCAACAGCCTCTCCCTTTTTCCAGACCTTTACAACTTCACCCAAACCATATCCTGCCCAGCTCAGTTAGACAAACACTCCAAAAGGCAGTTTACACTTGACTGGATACCGACTAGCAAACCCAACCTAGGTTTTTTTTTTTAGCTGGCTGCCTTCCAAACCCACTTAGTGACCACTCACCAACCTTCCTACACAGGAACCTAGTACAGACCCTAACCAACATAATATATAAAGGCCAGGGGAAGGAGGAGGAGGAAGAAAGAAGAAGAAGAGAGAAGATAACTATGGGAACGCGCGCAGGAACATAACTTAATGTTGGGGCTGAACCGAAAGAGCAAGCCCAATAAGAGAAAGCGTTCCATTTGTTTGGGAGAAGTAAAAGAAAGCAAACATGGGCGACCCCATTCCGGAGAAACCTCCTGGGCGTCTGTGAATTTTGATGGTGACCATTGAATCTTGTCTTCCTGAATGGTCTGTTGTAACTGGCTGAATGGCTCTTTTTCTAACTCTGCAATGTCCATATGATCGACTGTACCCATCTGTCTTGTGGAGGAGTTAGCAATGGAATTGAGGAAAGTGACAGACTGGGGAGAAACATCAGGAGACGGAGGATCTCTGGGTCCTGTAGCAAGAGAAGTGGCAGAGATGTCAACAGGTACCATAGAGAGACTGCTGACTGATACCAGTGGCCAGTACTCCCAGGCAGGTCCCAGGAACCACCACCCTCGGAGGAGACCATGGTATCCATCCTCCAGCAGCATTTGGGCCAGTACTCATGGTCTGACAACCTGGATGACCTTGAAGACCAGCGGAGCCGATACAGCCTACGGTCGGGAGCCGTCGGAGCCGACACACATGCCTGTGCCACGAAGCCTGGGCCTTGGCAGTTTTGTTGATTTTTGAGAATCAACTTACGTCTCTCCTGCAGGACTCTCTGGCTGAAGGGTGACAAATAGTCCTGCAGGTGAAGAGGGCCCAAACAATACAGGCAAGATGTGTGACCGTCTGTCAGAGACATTTGTCACACTTCTTAAAACCTGAAACCCTCTCCTTAGACATAGTGTCTACACAACACACACAGACACACCAGTCAAAATTAAATTAAACCAAATACCAAGAGGTATTTTATAAAAAACACCAACACACACACCCTAACAGGGGGATGGGATAGGGAAAATTGACTAACTAAAATTAGGAGACAGTAAAATTCTGTCAGAAAAGGGATAAAATAGAGTTAAAACTAAATATAAGAAGTTTTTTTGACTAAAGGAGCTTAAAACTCACAAAAGTGAACTACTTACCAGGAGCTGGTAAAGAAGACCTCGCAGCAAAGCGAGATCTGGGTATTTACTGCCTTGCATCATGGGATATGGGGCTGCCTCGAGCTGGTAAAGGAGTTCAACCCATCAAGCAAGAATGAAGGCGAGATTGACAACTTAACATTATATAAATTTGTCCGTAACAAGAAATAATTCTCTCCCTCCGCTTTTAACCTACTTCTTCAACAAAGCAACTGGTCACCTCTTAGAAACCATCTAGATCAGGCTGTACAGTACTTCAAGAACACTTTTCTTAGTATACTGAATGACTTCACACCCATAAGGAAAAGATCAAAACCTAAGCACATACCCTGGTTAACAAGACACCAAATCTCTACTCAGAGAGACAAGGCATGGTTAGCATATCACACCACCAAAGATAAAATAGACCTCACCACATATCACCAACACCGTAATCTTGCTGAGAAACAAATAAAAATCAAACAAACAAAATTGCTTCCAAAAATGCCAGCAATTCCACCAACCCCCCCCCCCCTACACACACACAATTCTGGAAAAACATTAACAGCCTTCTCAGTCCTGGCTATGTCCCAACCCCTCCTCCTGTCACCTTGAATGCAACTGACCCCATAGCCACACAATGTAATACTCACTTTATTAACACGATCACATCACTTTTAGGTATTCAACCCAAACTGCCTCTTACTGTACCCACTCTCTCTTTAGATTCCCACAACCACTTAACATTTACTCCCATCCAAACTAGCTACATAAAAACACTCCTCTCCAAGCTCAAACCCTGCTGTCTTGCAGCAGACGTAATTCCCAATGAATTCCTTAAAATTGCTGCCCCATCTATTGACTATCCTATATCACTTCAGATCAACCACTCTATTGCTGAGCAATACGTCCCCTGTCTTTGGAAAATGTCTCACATTATTCCCCTACACAAAGGTGAGACCTCTAAAGAACTAAATAGCCATCTTCTCCACTCTAGCTAAAATCTTAGAAAAATGCATTCACAAACAACTTAACTATTTCCTTAATCACAACTTACTTACCCCCACTCAACATGGCTTTAGGCCAAAACAGAGTACTAGCACTGCCCTACTGTCTTTTACTAACACCATCCAAAGTCTCAAATGATGGCCAACTTGTCTCATCCATATTCCTTGATATGTCAAAAGCCTTTGATACTGTTTCATACCAAATCCTACTCAACAAACTGTCATCTTATGGCCTTAGTTCAACTGCCCTGTCCTGGTTCCACAGCTATCTAACAGTCAGCACGCTACCAAATGGGAATACACCCTTTCCCCTCTTCTCCCAAACTCTACTGGTGTACCCCAAGGTTCCATACTTGGCCCCCTTTTTAAAATATTTCCAAATTACCTCTGCTCTGCAACTCAACTAGCCTCCGTAGTCCAGTACGCGGATGATTCCACACTTATTTGCTCAGCCGCCACTCCCGTGGAACTACAAACAAAAATGCAAATATCTTTTCAGGCTATAGAAAAATAACTCACTGAATACCAGCTCATACTTAACCCTAACAAAACCAAGGCAATAGTTTTCAGAAACACAAAATATGCCAGTTCCCTCTAACAATATCTTCCTCAAACGGCACCAAAAGTTTACCCACAAGTCATTCCAAACTTCTAGGGAGTCACAATAGATTCAGATTTGATATCCACACCCCCCTCACCATCAAAAAGTCCACACCAAATTAGGCACACTATATAGCCAAACCTTTCCTTTTCTTAATGTGCCAGACTAACCACTGCCCACTCACAAGTGCTTTCAACTCTCTTCTACAGATCCCAAATATTTACTAATCTACGAAAAACAGATCTGAATAGTCTAGAATCCTGCTATAATAAAATGACAAAGTTCGCTACAGGCCACCCATACAGAACCCACCAGTGCTCAGCACTCGCTAAACTCAATACAAGTCTAGCCATAACAATTCCCTGGCCATTTCTTCCCACAATATTTATTTCCCTGGACTGACTATAGTCCACAAAATAATTCACCAGTCCAATGACTGCCCCGCACTTACTAACCTAACTCTACCCAACATAAATTACAAATCACTCAGGTCCTCAAACAAACTAATGTTAAAGGTTATTCAACCCCATAACACTTGTGGTACCTCTCTCTACTCCTATAAAATTGCTAAGTTTTGGAGCACTCTTCCTCAACCCATAGCAAAAAAACCTAGCTATCACCAGTT
Source organism: Protopterus annectens (assembly GCF_019279795.1). Classification (NCBI taxonomy): domain Eukaryota; kingdom Metazoa; phylum Chordata; order Ceratodontiformes; family Protopteridae; genus Protopterus; species Protopterus annectens. Next base: position 1,088,472,042 of record NC_056748.1, read on the forward strand.
CAAACACCTCCTAAAAGAACATCTAGCAAATCATTGGCTCTGGTCCTGTCATACTCCTGGCTAAGTCTATCCACGCTCCATTCTCTTATAACTACTCCTTTCCCATCTAGCTCTAGCCCATGTCTACTGTTTTATTTTTTCCACTTGGCTACCGTTTTATTATACTTCTCCTATTAGCAAGCTAGTGTGGTCTTAAATCCTAGGAAATCAATGTCAAACACTTTTATAACTGTGTGTGTGTCTGTGTCATACATTGCGACTTATCAAACATTAGTAATATTGTTAATATTATTGGCTTTTTTAAATTTTTCTCAATTGTATGTTTGGAGCTTTTCTCCCCAGGTCACCTCACTTTGTACAATGTAAGGTCTTTGAAAATATTCCGCATGGCACAGAGGAAGACGCCTCCAATGCCAATTCACTCACTGATGGTCAATACTATGGCTTCACATGGTTGCATCTGACTTGCAAGTTCTACAGCTGCATTATTAGTGAGGTGGACAACAAAAACCTAGAAAAAGCAGTGTACTTGTATCAGCAAGGCCTTTACATTGTACTTGCAGGATACCAACAGAAAATTAGTGAGTTTTGATGTGAAACTGAAGTAGAATATGAGGTAAACATTAGAAAAATCAATAGCAGAATGTCATGGGGTTCCAGTGCTGGGACCAGTCATGATTAATACAGTAAACAAATAGTCACTTATCTGAATTAACTGGGACACAAGGTAGTTTGGATAAATCAAGCTGTTTGGATAATCAAATAATCAAATATACAACTGAACCGGATAAAAAAAATTCCAAAATCTTTTTTTTCCCCCTGTATGTAGGAATACACTTTTCAGTGGACAATAAAAGAATATTGTCACACACGAGCTGGCTTCAAGCTCAAAAAAACATGCTCAAGCGAATACGTACAACGTTTACATATTCCGGCTTTATTGTGCTGAGTGATACCTGATGCTGTTAAAGTGATGTTAACCACTTATGTTATGATTTACATACACTCTTGGCTCCTTTTCTAGCAAATGAAATGCTGATTTTCTATTTGCACAGCTCAAAGAGCAACAAGCAAGAATTACAAGAGGTGAGTTTTCCAGCACGAGTATTACCATCTCCAGCTGCAGCACAGTATTATATGATCAGAATAGAAGGTTTTAATTCAATAACACATGCGATATGACACGGATGTCAGAGAGATGAAGAAAGTAGGAGTTTAAGGAAATGAGTTGCATGGCAAAGAGAGAGGTGGCGAAGGCCAAGGATAAGGCATATGAAGAGTTGTATGAAAGTTTGGACACCAAGGAGGGAGAAAAGGACCTGTACCGACTGGCTAGACAGAGGGACCAAGCTAGGAAAGATGTGCAGCACGTAAAGGTGATAAAGGATAATGAGGGAAACATACTTACAAGCGAGGAGAGTGTGTTGAGCAGATAGAAAGAGTACTTTGAGGGGTTGATGAATGAAGAGAATGAGAGGAGGTTGGATGATGTCGGGATAGTGAATCATGAAGTGCAATGGATTAGCAAGGACGAAGTAAGGAAAGCTATGAAGAGGATGAAGAATGGAAAGGCTGTTGGTTCAGATGACATACCTGTGGAAGCATGGAGGTGTTTAGGTGAAATAGCAGTGGAGTATTTAACCAGATTGTTTAATGAAATTTTGGAAAGTGAGAGGATGCCTGAGGAATGGAGACAAAGTGTTTTGGTACCAATTTTTAAGAATAAGGGGGATGTGCAGAACTGTAGTAACTACAGAGGGATTAAACTGATCAGTCACAGCATGAAGTTATGGGAAAGTAGTGGAAGCTAGGTTAAGAAGGGACGTGATGATTAGTGATCAGCAGTATGGTTTCATGCCGGGAAAGAGCACTACAGGTGCTTAATATACTAACTCCCCTCCATCCTTACCAACCCCTGCTCCATGCACTACCAAATGAATGCTTCTTTGGATTCACTCTCCACCACCTATTCTAGTAGTCAATTCTATGGTTTCACAACCCTTTCTGTGACAATGGTGCAGAGACTTGATCTCCTGAAACTAATTTGCTGCCTTTGCCCCCTTCTTCCTCCTCCTCCATTCCAATTCAGACTGACCTTTTAACATCTTCTTGGACACAAGTAACATGCCCTCTTGTCTCCACTGACTTGAGGAGAGAAGAGCTCTAGATTCCTCTACCTCACTGCATTCTTTCTCCTCCATTTAAAAAAAAAAAAGGAGTTTCTGGTAGCTTTTCTCTGGACCTGCACGCAGTACTGAAGGTATAGTCTGCTCATGGCTCTAAACAATGAAAGAATTACCTTTCTGTTTTTTTAAACATACCCCCCCCCACCCAGAGGAAATACCCAGGCATTCTGTTTGTTGCTGTTACTGTCCTCGGTTTGCTCCTAGCTGCCTAATCCGCATGCAATCACCACACCCAGACCTTTGTCCTACCCTGCTGCCATCAGTTCCACTCCAACTCCAACCTGATACTTCACACCAGGGCTGTTGGGCACAACTGCAGGACTTCACATTTGTTTGGGATTAAGTACAGTTATGCATCATTTTGCCTTATCATTAAGCCCTTCCAAATAATTTGTCAGAATGGCATCATTCCCCACTTCTGCAGACGTGTGTGTGTCAAAAAGTAAAGAAAATGATCCTGATACGCCTGAGACAAACAAATGAAGAGCAGTGGAACTAGGGCAGACCAGTTAGCACATTTGTTAAGGTCTTTGCTTCTCATGCACACGGTACAAGGTTCAATCCTGAGAAGCTAATACCTGTATGGAGTTAGCATGTTCTCCTCCTCTCTGTGGGGTTCCTCATCTCTCAAAAACATTGAGTGTTTCCATCTCAAACTCACCTAAGAATTGAGTTGTGGGCAGCAGCACGGACTCTACATAATGTCCTATGGGGAAGAGTTCTATAGACCAACCACTCTGGGCATCTACCATGGTGTATTTACCTCCAAAGCTAGCTATGAAAATAAAAATCGCCACCAATTCCAAGGACAACCACAAAGCATTCTATAGCTATGTCAAGAATCTCAATGGCAACACCCAGATCTGCTCTGAGTTGCAGCACAAAGGCACGAAAATTACAGAACCAACTGATATTGCCAACATCCTGGCAGATAGGTTCAGTACTAACTTTACCCACCCCCTAAAGGGGCCATATCTATACAGGAAGAATGCAGAGTTCCTGTAATCACAACTACGCAGGTGAAAGCTGCACTCTCTAAAGCCAAAAACACAGCATCCATGGGACAGTACAACATACCAGGCTGCGTTTTACACGAACTTCAGAATGAACTGGCTCCTCACTTAAGCACCATGTTCAATAATAACCTCGCATCAGGCTTTGTGCCCACTGAATGGCACACAGCAACAATTGTCCCATTCCACAAAGGGGGAGCCACCACTGATCCCGGGAACTATAGATCTATCAGCCTGACCAGCCAGGTCTGCAAGGCCATGGAACGTATCATCATGGAACAAAGACATTGGTAACCTCCAAACTCTAGATCCCACACAGTTCGGGTTTGTGAAAGGCAGATCATGCCTCCTGAACCTAATCGACTTCTTTGAGGCAGTCACCAAAGCCGTAGAGGAGGGTAAGGTGGTTCACACAGCCTATCTTGACCTCACCAAGGCTTTCGACACCATCCCCTATTCTGGAATTATAGCTAATCTCAATAAACTAGGCATAAATCCCTACGTCACAAGATGGGTTGCCAACTGGCTCACTGACAGAAAGTACAGTTTTGTACCTACCATAAATGTAGATGTTCGAAGATCCACATTGCTGCAGTCCTAACACTTGGGTAGTCCGCTGTCCCTCGGTCAGCCCGAATATCAGAGTATAAGGCTGACGTCGGTCAAGGCGCATTTGACTGACATCAGAACGTCAGGGTACAAATGCGCATGACCGACGTCATATCCTCAGTCTTTTCTTGCCCCAGATGTCAGAAGACCCTAAAAAGAAAGGTCAAAACCCATAGACAACAACTAAACAACCAAGTAGCCTAACACCAAAAATATGTATAATATATACAATATATACAAAAAAGCAATATACCTCAGATGGATAACCCAACCCACACAACCACCTCAAACAACAGAGGGGAAGGAGGGAGGGTAAATTGGACTGCAGCAATGTGGATCTTCGAACATCTACATTTATGGTAGGTACAAAACTGTACTATGTTCTTCATCCCACATTGCTGCAGTCCTAACACTTGGGTAGAATCCCAAAGCAGAGGTAAGGGAGGATGGCTAAACTATAATGAAGCAGGAGCTGCCAGAATGCCCTGCAACACAGCAGTGGCAAAACCAGCCCTGGATTTAGAGTACAATGGAAGGTGGTAATGCCTAGAGAAGGTATGCACTGAACTCCAAGTGGCTGCCTCCAAAATATCCTTAGTAGCCACCCCCTCAAAAAGCTGTTGAAGTGGCAGTAGCCCTAGTGGAATGAGGTCTAATCCCAGCTGGAATCTCTTTGCCATGATGGGAATAACAGAAAGCAATGCAAAATCCAATCTACTTAGAAATAGTTTGTTTTGACACTGGCTTGCCCTGAGAGCACAAAGCAAAAGAAACTAATAACTGCTGAGATTGTCTGAACCCTTTAGTTCTGTCCAAATAATATCGCAACTGCCTGTGTACATCTAAAGTGTGCAAAATCTTTTCCCCTTTAGTTTGGGGATTTGCATAAAAAGTAGGCAAATGAATAGTTTGGTTTAAAGCCACACTAGAAACCACTTTAGGCATAAAGGAAGGATTAGTACGTAAAGATACCCTATCCTTGTGGAAAATTAAGAAAGGCTCAACTGCCATAAGGGCCTGCAATTCAGAAACCCTTCTTGCAGAGGTAATGGCCAACAAAAAAAGCAGTCTTCCATGACAAATATTTCAACTCAGCAGTAGCTGCAGGCTCAAAAGGTTGTAGAGTGAGTTTCTCCAACACAAAATTGAGATCCCAAGCAGGGGTAGGAGCCCTTCGTGGGGGTCTTATATTCTTTGCCCCTCTAAGAAATTGCTTGAATAAAGGATGAGAAAACAATGGTGGGTCACAATCATAGTGAGCTGAAATTGCTGCAGCATGAATCTTAATAGAAGAGAAGGACAAACCTTTGTCCAATAACTCAGTAAGATATTGAAGAGCCACACTTAAATCAGGCTCAGAAACATCCAAATCCTTAGCTGCACTCCAAAATAAAAATCTCTTCCATTTATCTGCATACACTTTCCTTGTACTAGGCCTTCTAGCTTCCAAAATCACATTCAAAACTTGTTGTGGAAGTTGAGACCCTCTATGGTTTAGAACAGAATATGCCATGCTGTTAGGTGAAGAGAGTGAAGTTTGACATTGAGCAAATGACTGTCCTCCTGGGACAACAGATGTGGAATCAAAGGCAAAGGCCATGGAGGCTTCCGTACTAGACTTCTCAGTAGTGGGTACCAGTGCTGTCGAGGCCAATCTGGAGCTATCAAAATCATCCTTGGTTTGTCCTGTCTGACCTTCAGAAGTACCCTTGGGAGGAGAGGCAGAGGTGGAAAGGCATACACATGAAGATTTTTCCAACTGAAAGAAAGAGCATCCACTTTCCAAGCTGTGGGATGAAACGCTTTGTGCAAAACTTTGGCAGCTGGTGGTTTAGTGGAGAAGCGAACAGATCTATGTCTGGAGTTCCCCAGGACACTGTCAATTTCTGAAATACATGAAGATCCAGTTTCCACTCGTGGGGATCCATGATTTGTCTGCTTAACACATCTGCTAAGGAGTTCTGTGCTCGGCAGAAACCTTGCCTGAAGAGTTAGTTGTAAACTGAGAGCAGTCTCCCACAAAATCATTGCTTGCCTGCATAGAGGATAAGAATGTGTTCCCCTTGCTTGTTGATGTACCACATGACAGTTGTGTTGTCTGTTAGAATCAACACCTGCCCTGGAAGAAGTAAATCCTTGAAAGCTATTAATGCAAACTGGACTGCTAACATCTCCTTCATGTTGATATGTAGATGCTGTAGTCTGGCAGGCCACTTGTCTTGTATCCACTTTCCATTTAGATGAGCTCCCAAGCTATGTCTGAGGCATCTGTCGTTAAAATCTGACTCGCCTCTGGCCGGGTCACAGAGAGTCCCTTGTTTAGGTGACATTCCTGAGCCCACCACAAAAATTCCTTTTGAATGCAAGGTATTATTTGAATGACAGTGTCCAGATCCTGGCAGTGCTGTGTCCATACATTTTTGAGATACCATTGTAGCTTCCTCATATGCAGTTTGGCATTGGGAAGCACCAGAATACAAGATGCCATGAACCCTAAGGCTTGAAGGACTGTCCTTGCAATCAGCCCGGACTGATGAGATAGCTGATGGAAGTAAAGGGATAGACTCTTTTGTTTGTCCGGGGTTAAAAAGGCCATCTGGGATGCTGTATTCAGTCTCACACCCAGAAAGCACATGTCCTGTGAGGGTACTAGACTGGACTTTATTTCGTTCACAGAATTCCCCAGGCATCTTAGCACTGCTATCACATATTCCAAATGATGAAGAAGCTCTTCCCTTCCTTGAGCCAGAATCAGGCAGTCGTCCAAATAAGGATAGATCTGTATTCCTTTTAGCCTGAAGAAAACTATCACTGGAGCCAGAACTTTCGTGAACACTCTGGGCGCAGTAGATAAGCCAAAGGGCAATGCAGAGAACTGATAGTGAGAAGTCCCAGCTCGAAGCGCAGATACTTCCTGCAACTTAGTCTGATAGGAACATGAAGGTAAGCCTCCTTGAGATCCAAAGTTACCATCCAATGATCTTTGCCCAGCAGAGGTAAAAGCTGCTGCAACGTCAACATTTTGAACTTGGGAATGTCCAGATAAGTGTTGAGGATAGATAAATCCAAAATTGGTCTCCACGTGTTCCCCTTCTTTGGTACTAGAAACAGGCGAGAATAAAATCCTAGGCCCCTTTCTGGCATAGGAACCGGCTGTATGGCCCCTATTTGGAGTAACAGTGAAATTTGCTTGTGAGCCTCTATTCTTTGTTGAGGAGGAATGTCTGGCATGCCTTTGAAAGGAGGCAAGGTATGGAAATAAAACCTGTAACTGTGATGTATGATATCCAGTACCCATTTGTCTTGGGTAATTAAACTCCAATTTTCTTTGAAAAGTGCCAACCTTCCTCCCAAAGGTGCTGCCAGGCGAGAAGGTTCTGGCAGCTGAAAAGGTAGGTCATTGGGTCTGTTTACGAAAGGACTGACCCCTGCCCTCACTCGAAGACTGTGCAGGAGAACTCCCTGTTCTAGGCCTGAAAGAGCCCTGACCTCTGCCCCTGCCACGTCTAGATCTACCCCTAGACTGGGAATCATAAGAAGGATCGTCCACCCTTTAGTAGGCCAATTTCTACTAAACTTTGGAGGCTGAACCTGCAAAAATCTTTAACAGTCTGCATAGACTTAGCCTTGTCTTCCATTTTCTTTAAAACTGCTTCAACAGGAGAACCAAACAAGACATCAGATTGCAAAGGTGCATCCAAAATCCTAGTTTTAACATGGTCAGATAAATTTTGATCCCTCAGCCAGGCATGCCTGCGAAGAACTGACCCAGTGGCAGCCACCCTAGACGAGGCCTGTACAGCATCAAAACCACATTGCAAAGAATGCTTACCCACCTGTTCAGAAACATGCACTAAATCTTGTAACTCTTTACAGTCAATACCTTCCGCCAGAGCATCAACCTTAGATTTCAACTGAGAAAGGAGATAATTTTGATGGCTAGAGTGGAAGAAGTATAAACTTTCTTTCCCCATCTATCCAAGGCCCTGGCCTCTTTATCTGCAGGAACAGGATTCTTGACAACAGAAGCCTTAACACCCTTAGGCCCCTGGCTAACAGTTTCTGGGTCTGCCCTAGGACTCTTAAAAAGATACTTATGAGCTTCAGGCACCCTGTAATACCTATCTGGTTTAACAGGAGCAGGAGGCAAAGAATCCGGATTAAGAGAAGCCTCTGCAAACACATCTTCCACCACATTCAGAACAGGAGGTATAGCTAAAGGCCTATGCTGGGGTAAAAACAAAAATTCCCTAAGCCTTTTCCTGGAATCAGAGAAATCCTGGCCTTCCCATTTAAAATGCTCCCTCATGGAGTGAAGGGTCTCTGAAAAGAAAAATCCTCAGGAGGAGAAGCAGAAGGAGTAGAATCATCCACATCAGAATCAGAATAATGAGAATACTCCTGCAAGTCTTCAGCCGAAGACTCAGACACATCGAAGCCTGCTCATAATTCCCCAACACAGGTTCCATCCTAGGCCTCTTATCAGGAGGGGGCATAGAGCCTCTAATTAAAGTAATTAAATCCTCTGCCATTTTGAGCATGTGCTTCTTGGGCACAGCACCTGAAGAACTGGGAGTGACCCCACAGAAGCTAAACTAGACCTGCCTCTAGGAGAAGCCTTGGAAGCAGAAAGAGGGCCTAGACCCCTTAGGAAGGGAGGGAGTACAGTTACTTGAGAAGCCCCTACAGCCTGCCCTGCCTCCTGGGAGGCCACATCCTGTAAAATCAAAGTTTCTCCCTGGGACTCCAGAGAGGCCTCCGTCGGAACCACCGGTTCCACTGTCGCCTCTAAAGAACCGGCGTCCGGTTCGGACGACTCCTCTAACCTAGGTTTAACTGCCTTGTCCTTGCGCTTCTTTGAGGAAGCCGGCCGGAGCATCTGATGGCATTTTGTAATTGCACCGCTTCCCAAAGACCAACCTTGCACAATCCAACCTCCGCTTTATAGTGCGTTTATTAAACCTAGCACAAAAGCGGCATCCAACAACGTCGTGCTCAGGTCCTAAACAAGGTATACACAAATTATGGTAATCCCTATGCGGTATCTGTTTCCCACAAGAAATACAGTTATTCACTTTTTCTGACATCCGGTAAACCACTGAGGCAAGAAAAAACCAAAATATTCCCCAACGGGGTACTTAACCAACTCTGACTTCGGTCTGAAACTCCGAATTCGAAAAAATTTCAGAACGCCGAACGGCACTTGCAACACTGCTTCTGCATTGGACCATGCGGCAAAAAAGACTGAGGATATGACGTCGGTCATGCGCATTTGTACCCTGACGTTCTGATGTCAGTCAAATGCGCCTTGACCAACGTCAGCCTTATACTCTGATATTCGGGCCGACCGAGGGACAGCGGACTACCCAAGTGTTAGGACTGCAGCAATGTGGGATGAAGAACATCCCACACTGTAAAAGTTGCAGACTCCAAATCTGACCTCAAACCATTGACAAGTGGAGTACCACAGGGTTCAATCCTGGGACCGCTCCTGTTTGGTATCTACTTCTCTGAAGTACAGGCTAACACAGCAGGCCTCTGGCTAACTAAGTTCGCAGATGACTGCAAACTAGGAGCCATAGTCATGCCCCCAAATGATGTGAACATCCTACAGAAGGGCCTCTCTGAGACAGATGCCTGGTGTCAGAGCCATGGCCTCAAGCTCAATGCCAGAAAGTGCAGTGTCATCCCCTTTGGTAAAAACTCTGTACCCATGAACTACCACATAGGCAGCAATCTACTTAACACCGAATGCATGATAAGAGACCTTGGGACCCAGGTGGACAGTACTCCTTTGATAGTCACATCGCCACAGTAGTCAGGAAGTCCTACGTGGCACACCTCATCATAAAAGGGTTCTCATCCAGGAAAAAAAAAAACAAAAACAAAACAAAACAAAAAAAAAAGAGGCCACCGTTCCCCTCTACTCGACACTCAGACCCATTATAGAGTACAACGCCCCTTTTGGAATGTACCTCACAAGACATCTGCAGCAGCTGGAAAGACCACAGAAGTACCTCACAAAGAGGATTACTGGACTCAAACAAATGCCCTACACTGACTGTCTCAAAAAACTCCAGCTTTACTCCGTAGCATATCGCCTACTCAGAGGTGATCTCTGCCTAACATATAAAGCTGTGTCAAACCCAGAGCTGTTGGACATGCTACACCTAAAGAAATCCCTCCGAGCTACACGCTCTAGTGACCTAAACCTTGTCACCACAATAAACAGGACATGCTGGAGGGATAGATTCCTATCCCAGAGACTTCCCATACTCTGGAACAGGCTACCCACCTATGTCAAGCAAAGTTCTTTATTAGCACTCTTTAAGAAAAATCTTGATGAGTGGATGGGAAATAGGAAATACACCCCGGGGATCACTTCTGTGTCTCTGCTTGACAGTGGCACATGGAAATAACTTTCTTGGGTGGCGTAAGCCAGGGAACCTTCTTGGCTAGGCTTACGTAGGCCCTTGGGCCGATAGCCTAGTACCTACATACATACATATATGTGTATATATATATATATATATATATATATATATATATATATATATATATATATATATATATACACACACACACACACACACACCTACATATATATATATATATATATATTATATATATATATATATATATATATATATATATATATATATTATATATAGACATACATACACACACAAATTATATATATATTGTTATATATACATACATACACACACTGATGAAGTTCTTATACAATAAAGAACGAAAGCATGCTCAATTATCAGTTCCAGTATTTGTCAACTTTATTTTTATTCTAAAAAAGTTCATTTTTTTTCCCTATATATATACATATATTTGTAGATATATATACGTACAGACACACACATCTTCATCATCTTCTTTCGGCTGTTCCCGTTAAGGGTCGCCACAGCGGATCACCCGTTTCCATTTCTTCCTGTCCTCTGCATCTTGCTCTGTCACACCAACCACCTGCATGTCCTCTCTCACCACATCCATAAACCTTATCTTAGGCCTTCCTCTCTTCCTTTTACCTGGTAGCTTCATCCTTAGCATCTTTTTCCCCAATACACTCCGCATTCCTTATCAGCACATGTCCAAACCAATGTAATCTTGCCTCTCTGGCTTTGTCTCCAAACCTTCCAACCTGGGCTGACCCTCTAATATACTTATTCCTAATCCTGTCCACCCTCGTCACACCAAATGCAATTCTTAACATCTTTAACTCTGCCACATCCAGCTCAAACTCCTGCCTTTTTGTCAATGCCACTGTCTCCAACCCATATAACATAGCTGGTCTCACTACCCTCTTGTAGACCTTCCCTTTCACTCTTACAGGTACTAGTCTGTCACAAATCACTCCTGACACTTCTCCAACCACTCCATCCTGCCTATACTCTCGTCTTCACCTCTCTTCCACACTCATCGTTACTCTGAACTACTGACCCCAAGTATTTAAAGTCATCCACCTTCGCCACCTCTACTCCTTGCATCCTCACCATTCCTTTATCCTCCCTCTCATTCACACACATACATTCTGTCTTAATCCTATTGACCTTCATTCCTCTTCTCTCTAGAGCATATTTCCATCTCTCCAAGGTCTCCTCCACCTGTTCCCTACTCTCACTACAGATCACAATGTCATCTGCAAACATCATAGTCCATGGGGACTTCTGTCTGATCTCGTCTAACAACCTGTCCCATCACCACTGCAAATAAGAAAGGGCTCAGAACTGATCTTTGATGTAACCCCACCTCCACCTTAAACGCATCCGTCACTCCCACCGCAGACCTCACCGCTGTCACACTACCCTCGTACATATCCTGTACCACTCTTACATACTTCTCTGACACTCCAGACTTCCTCATACAATACCACAACTCCTCTCTAGGCACCCTGTCATATGCTTTCTCCAAGTCTAAAAAAACACAATGCAACTCCTTCTGACATTCTCTGTACTTCTCCATCAACACTCTCAGAGCAAACAACGCATCTGTAGTACTCTTTCCCAGCATGAAACCATACTGCTGTCCACTAATCATCATGTCCCTTCTTAACCTAGCTTCCACTACTCTTTCCCTTAACTTCATGCTGTGACTGATCAATTGAATCCCTCTGTAGTTACTACAGCTCTGCACATCACCCTTATTCTTAAAAATCGGTACCAAACACTTTCTCCATTCCTCAGGCATCCTCTCACCTTTTCAAGATTTCATACATATACACACACACACAAATATGGATATATATATATATATATATATATATATATATATATATATATATATATATATATATACATACACACACACACACACACACACACACACACACACACATACATACATACACACACATTATATATACATATATACACACACATACATACATACATACACTAAAACACTTAATATAAAAGAACGACGAAGGAGCCAGTAGCTAAGCTTTCGTCCTTTTAATAGTATCAAGAATTTTGTCCTTTTAATAGTATCAAGAATTTTATCAAACAGTAAGATGAAAACCACAGTATATATATATATATATACCCTAGTGGGTGTTACCAAAAAAGAGTAGACTACTGAAACCAGACAGTCAATAAATAATGTAAATCTCAGAGCCAATAAAAAACTGGAAATTATACTACATTCCAAGGGTGAGCAGTGTCTACATAAACAAGTGCTGTAGCAGTACAACTAGTGAAGCAAAAACAAATGTTAATATATGCTTAAACATAAAAGTTAAATAACTAAGAAAAATTAAATATATTATCTAAGAACATATTTTGAAGGACCTTTTTTGAAAAACATTATAAAAAGCAGACTCTCAATAATAAGACAGTGTTTCGGTAAGAGGGGAAACTTTAGCGCTGCCACCTGAGAACACATTTAATATTTAGGCTTTCATTCAAATCCAGTTTCATAGTCATTTAGATTGCAAAGCTATGAATGTTATTTATGCAGCAGTGTGCAATTCTTGTCCTGCGTTCTATAGTGGCAAAACCTCTAGAATGTTTCCTGCTAGAATAAAAGAACATTTGGCAGCAATTAGAAGGCATGATTCCAAAAATGCCCTTGCTAAGCATAGTTTATTGTGTGATAATTTTGCCACTTTCACTTTTCTTATATTACAGAAGATAGATTCCTTCTTTGGTGACATCAATACACTACTTGATTATATAGATATATATATATATATATATATATATATATATATATATATATATATATATATATATATATATATATACACACACACATACATACATATACACACACACACATATATATATATATATATATATATATATATATATATATACACACATACATACATACAACAGCTACCATGCAGAGTTCAAAATAATTTGCGACTAACGTAACAGGAACTTTGCTTACTTAAGTTTAAGTAAAAAACACAGCTTTATTAGTGCACTCAGTCGGTTAGCGCTTTCACATTATAGCTTCATCAGACCATCTAATAAACTGAGTACCAAAACTTCATTTAAAATCATTCAACCACCAATCGTGTCATGACACATCATAACCACTTCCAAGGCCATCCTTTTAAAGGTACATGTTAAAATTCAATATTTAAAAAACTCATCACAGTGATTCAACACTTCAAATACAGATAATGTTCATTTCGCAAAAAACTTTAACATTTAACTAAATAATTCAAACATCTCTGTGATCAACTTGAGGTCAGAAATTATACTACAAACAACATTACTGACTTCTCTAAATCACTTGTAGAAAAGTCTGACCAAAAGTCAGAACTATAAACTTTAAAATAAATTTTAACTAAAACAGAGAAAATATAATAAATATAACAAGGACAGCCTACATATACCTCATGTATACTAATAGCCATCTAACTTTAAGACTTTTAGTTTGAAGAAAGGGCTTTAATGAAACCCTTTCATTCAATCCTCCCCCTGCATCAGCACATAACCGAATAATCCACTTAGCTTCTCTTTCTTCTGTTACATAACTAATATTCCCCCCTCGCAAACCTACTTGAATCACTTCTATGACCATGAACTCAAAAAAAATGCTGTTGCCCTGTGGTCATAACATGTTTAGCTAAAGCGTTGGTGATTACACCTGTCCTGATGTTATAAAGATGTTCCCTAATCCTGTGCCTGAACTGTCTATTAGTCTTTCCAACATAAAAAGACTGACATGTGACACAGACTGCCAAATAAACCACATTTGGTCCCACACGTCGCTATACAATCAAACTTAAATTATCTTCCTGTATCAGGGTGCAAAAACATACCTGTGTCTTTAATGTACGAGCAATAATTACACTCCACATGGTAGTGTGCCTATCCTACCTACTATCTCTTTTCTATCATGTGAGTAACATAGCATTCTCCTAATATTCCTTTTATTTTTATACCCAAATCTCGGTTTATCTCCAATAAGCTTCGCAATTTGTGGATCTGTCAGCAAAACATCCCAATGTTTCTTAAAAATTTGGAAAATGTTATTCTTATCCCTAGTATAAAACATAGGGATCCTAATCTTATCACATACAACAACCTTATTGCGTTTCCCATTACAAGACTGATCAGAAAAATATCGTTTAGCTCTATTTTCCCTCATGGAATAGAGCTAATCTCATATAATCCTTCATTAAGGTCATACGACTTATAACCACGTTGCATAAACCTCTCTCTCAAATCTGTCATCTCAGTGTTGTTCAACCTGGAAACGCGCATCCCTTGTCCCTTGACAACATTTCGAAACGCATAATCAGGATGCATGCAGTAATGTATTTTTGTGGCACTCCTTCCTAAAAACACCAGTATTGAAAGAACCATCACTCAGTCTCTCTACAAAGACATCTGGAAAAGACATTTTCCTCAAGGAAGCATTCATAAAAAAAAAAACTTTAAATAACTAGTTGTTTGATTGATTTCTTCAACAAACCTTTCCAACATGACCATGCTACCAGTCCAAACAAAAAAAACGTCAAACAAAACGTTTATAAAAAGAGACATTCTTCCTATAAAATTCCATTGAAAATAACACCTCTTCCCACCAAGCTAAAAACATATTGGTGTAGCTATTTGCACAAGATGTGCCCATAGCTATGCCATCAAGCTGTAGGAAGGGAGTATCAGCAAACAAAAATATGTTACTTTCAAGGAAAGTTTCCAAACGTAAGCTCAAAAGATCAACCTATCATCATATTTACTATGTCTAGTTAAATAACGTCTCACAGATTCAATACTGGAAATGACAGTAAACAGTGACTGCACATCCAAAGTTACAAGCAACAGTCCACTGTCAACTCCACGTACACTCTGACTAAATACATATAACTCATTCAAAAACTGCTGGGTATCTTTCAAGATGAAAGAATTTTCATCAATTAAAGGTCACAGATGCTTTTCTACATATACTGAGAGGGGTTCTGTGCACCATCCCCTCCCAGAGACAATAGGTCTCATAGGAGGGTCTGTGCCATTCTTATGGACCTTAGGCAATCCATGTATTACGGGTATAATAGGACTTTGTGTATAAATATTTAAACAAATCTTTAGTTATAATACTGGATTTAACTAAATTATCCAGCATAGTTCTAACATTATGTACCTTCAGAGCAACAATTTCACAATCTTTTTCTGAAACCCACCTTCACTCAACATTTTTAACATTGAGCTCTTATACTTAACCGTGTCCATTATAACCACTGGTCCTCCCTTATCTGCTGGCCGTATAGTTATACTGGAATCATCTTGCAACCTCTTAAGTGCTTCTCGTTCATTAAAATTTATTATATCTATATCTATATCTATATATAATCATTCCCCCTCCCCAGTTCCTTTATCCTCTCCTGCTTCTGTTAATCCTCCCTGTGCCTCTCTGGCACAGACTCGCTGTTGTTTCCTCTGATCTTCTTCACTCTAATTGGTCTCCTTGTCTTGCTGACATCACGGACCCTATTCAGGTACTAAATCATCCTGCCCAGCTTAATGAAGATGATTCGACTTTTTTATCTCAAGGAACTCTGAGAGACAGCACTACAAGTAGAGTTCCTAGGGGAGGACAACACATTTACATGACCAGAAGCAGCATCCGGAAGGAAGGAATGTATCCAGTTCCTCTAACATCTCCTTCGAGCCGACCTTTACTTCCGGGCAGACGGTTCCCTCTTCGTCCGATATCAGACAGGGGTCTCCCCAGAGAATCTATTAGCAGAGTTGTGCCCTGTTTCCTCCGATGTTTTCAATCTCACGGACAGAATCCCCCCCCCAGCTGCCTCCAGGTTCTACAGAAGGGCTTTACTTTCATCCCGGTGCAGAGAGCAAATTTATCCTCCTTGCTGCTAGACCTGCGTCTTTACCTTAGGAAAGTGAACTTAAAACTAATTTGTGACAAAAACTCAGAACTGGACAATGATTTAGTTAATGTTAAGTTTAACATCCCACACAAGCGCAGTTTGTTTAATCCACCCTTAAACTACACTTTGCAGATCTTTCTGAAATTTTGTGAAAAAGACTTTCGTACATTACTCAACACTCCTTCTCCTAATAAATGGTTCAACCTTACTGGAGAACAAGCCTCCGCTCTAAAATTTTTACAAGATGATAAATCACTCAGAATTATGACAGCAGATAAAAGGACGGGGAGTGGTACTTATGGAACAAGCCCGATATGTCAACGCACTGCAGAGAGACTTTAATAACAGTACCTATTACAACTCTACAGTTGTCAGATGTTAATCATGCATTCAAAGGAATAGACAAAGCACTAAAATTACTCACCAGACAGCAAGCTATCTCCACGGATGAAGCGGAATTCATGTCCGTCCCTCAACCACAACTGGGGAAGATCTTTGGAATCCCTAAATTGCACAAAGATATCTCTAATCCTCCTTTTTGACACATTGTTTTGAATCAGAAAACCAAGACTGAGAACATTTCTGAATATTTGGACTGGTTACTCAACCCAGTTGTACAAGCTTCTGGGATTCTTGTTTCCTTAACATGCTGTATGAGAACCCACCTTCTTCATCTAATATTTTACTTGCCACTTTGGACATTGAAGCCCTCTGTACCAACATACCACATTTAGAAGGCATTGAATACCTCAAATCTTACTTGTCTCAAAAGACTGGTTTCAGCACACAGAAGATGGATACCATTTGTACTCTTACCTCCTTGGTACATGAAGGAAACTACTTCCACTTCAATAATATTATCTACCATCAGGTTAGGGGGGTGGCCATGGGCTCAAAAATGGCACCTGCCTATGCAGATCTGATGTCAGCTGCCTGGGAAATTAATTCCCTCATACATCTACCTGATTTCAAGTTTGTGCGTCTATATAAAAGATACATAGACGATGTGCTTCGTTTGGGAAGGTGGAGAACAACATTTACACAACTTTTTGGAGACACACTCTTCTTTTCTTAATTTCAAATTGTCCTCCTGTGGTACTCAGATTAACTTTCCAGACACCACTATTTCTTTTGATCCCACTTCACTGTCATGAAACTCTACTACCCATAGAAAATCTACCTTCAGAAATAACTACTTTGATTATACTAGCATGCACCCTCCTTTCATGAAACGTAACCTAGCTAGGGGTCAGTTCATCCGTATTTCCCAGTTAGTCAGTGATGACTTGAACTTTAGTAAGGAATGTTCTGTATTAAAACATTTTCTACTACAGAGACATTTATCCATTAAATCTACTTGATTCCCTTTACTTCTGAAGTTTCTGAAGCTAGACATGTCAAATTTCAGCCCATCATTAGAAATGGCTTTCGTCCTAGACGTTCCACTGCTTCTAGTAATAACCCCCCCTCCAACACCTCCTCCCATACATTGATACATTGAGGCAATGCTTAACTGAAACCAGCCTTCCCTCTTATCAGCATGCAGGTCTTCACCAAAACACTTCAGCACTTCTGTCTCTGCAAACACTCCCCCCCGAGTGCTTCTTCAGAACCCCCTTCACAAGACCCTTCAGTGCGTGATTGGTCTGTGTCTTTCCCCATTTGCAGAGATTCTAAGCGCATTAAAGATATTATTTCTGCCAATTGGGACATACTAACTAATAGCCAGGTCGTCTTTAACAGATTAGGTGATTCACCAGTGTTTTCACATAAACAAAACCCTTGAGAGCTTCCTTCGAGAATAGAGATTCTCCTTTTTCAACTGAAATTGTTTCTTCTCAAGGTCTCATACCTGGGATGTTCACATGTGGCTCCTGTGTAGCCTGTTCACACATTCATACAGGACACTTATCAGTTCAAACAATTGTTACACTATTTAGTTTAACCATCATTTTGACTGTTAATCAACAAGTGTTATTTATGCTGCAGTTTTCAAGTCCTGTCCAGCGTTTTACATTGGTAAAACAATGAGAAGACAGTCTTCGAGAATTAAGGAACACTTGGCAGCAATTAGAAATGGAGATATGAGAAATGCCTTAATGAAATACAGTTTATTTTGCCCTAATTTTATAGATATCGAATTTCTCATTTTACAGGGACTGGACAATTTCTTTAGTGATGTCAACACTTTATTACAAGTTAAAGAATTAACTTGGCAGCTTAGACTTAATGCAGATGCTGCTCCAGGCTTGAATGAGAACCTGAATATTAAGTGTGCTTTGAGATGGCATTGCTAGTTTCACATTGCCTACTTGTCACTACACTGTTTCTAAGGTCATGGTTTATTTTTGCCACTCTATATTGATTGACAGTTCAATCTCTTCTTTCTCTGTGCTTGTTTGCCATGTGACATTTAGCTCTTTGGCTAAATACACACACATTATATATATATATATATATATATATATATATATATATATATATATATATATATATATATATATATACACATACAGATATATATATCTATATATATATATATATATATATATATATATATACACATATACATACATACATACATATATATATATATATATATATATATATATATATATATATATATATATATATACACACACACACACACACACACACACACACATATATATACATTATATATATATATATATATAGATATATACACACACGCACGCATTTTTTTTTAAAGAACGCCAATAGCATTCAACATCTCCCCGGTCTTGTTGTCAGGCTGCTCAGGCTCACCTTTTCTGTACTCTACCCTGGGTACTCCCCTCCCCGCCTATATATTCAAAAGGAAGATGAACTGTTTTAACCCAGAACTACTCCCTGAATTTTTGCCTGCTAGCCGTGGCCTACTACTAAGCAACATACTGCAAGGACTCCATATATCACACTGTGTATGAATTATTCTACCCTGGGTACTCCCTCCCTGCCTATATATTCAAAAGGAAGATCAACTGATTTAACCCAGAAGAACTCCCTGAATTTTTGCCCGCTAGCCCTGGCCTACTACTAAGCAACATACTGCAAGGACTCCCTATATCACACTGTGTATGAATGTATGTAGCCAAAGAAATTACCTCTGTACTCATTGTTTAGCTACTATTATTACCCATTTTTTGTGCTTGGATGCCCTACTGAGTGTGCGTTCCTTAAAACGGCGTACCATGGACCATTCGCTATAGCCCCCCCCCTCCTATCACTATACCCTTTAAACCACTTAGTTCCACCTAAGGCCTTATATCACTTCTTACCTTTATCCTTTATTACCACTTTCTACCACTAGGTGGCAGCACCCTATCACTACATACCCAGAAAGAAAACTAGTTCTTTAGTGGCTTCTGCACCCAACGCTGGCTATACTTTCCATTTTTTTTTAAATTACATACTCCCTACCCCCCCCCCTTTTTTTTTTTTTTTTTTTTTTACATCCACTCCCTCCTTGCTATATCTCAAACTCTTTTTTCACCTTAACCTCATTTCTGTGTTCCCATATAGCATTCAATACCTACCCACCTACCTTGATTCCTGTTGCTGATACTTTTTTTCTCTGATCCTCGATCTTGACTTGTTCTAACCCGCTCCGTTCGCCCTGTGGGCTCACTCCGCTCCCCTACCACCAAATCCCAGCCACCCCTAGTGCATCTACACTTATACTCACCTAACCACTCCTCCCTACCTATTACACCCCTCCCCTTTCCCTAGCCACTCCTACTTCCTCTCTACCTATTACACCCCTCCCCTTTCACCACCATCTTCTACCCCCACCCCCTATAATCCATCGCCTCATACCTCCCTTCATATTTAAACACAATATCTATTTCTAACCCTTCTCCCTACACTACATATTCTACTTTAGCAAAGCCTCAACATGCTTACAAAAACTTCTTGTCATTCTCAATCCAACTACTACTACTTCTGAACCTTACTTATATCCACTACCTTTCCCAGCCCAACTCCACAAATCACACACCATTACTTCACATAACCAGCTCACTCCCTTCAACTCACTTACACTCATTTGTCTCAATCTCCCCTGGACTGTATCCCATTAACACCCATCTATTTTTTCACTACAAACTAAGCTCTACTTATAAACTCTCTAACCTCCAATATCTACACAAAGAAGGCAATCCAAACACCTCATCAGCATAATCCAACACCTAACAACCATCCTTCTATCTGGAGATGTACACCCTAACCCAGGCCCAAACACCACTTCCCCTACATCAAAATCCATCCTATTAGCTTCTCTAAATGCCCAAAGCATAGTTAACAAAATCCCCAATCTCCATGCCTGGCTTCTTAACAACAAACCTGACATCTTAGCTATTTCTGAAACCTGGTTAAAACCTCATATAAAAGATACCGAAATAGTGCCACCAAACTACTCTATCACCAGAAAAGACAGGGCCCACAAGAAGGGTGGTGGGGTAGCTCTACTCTACTCATCCACCCTTTCCATTACTCCCTACAACAAACCCATTCCTCACTTCTCCAATGCAGAATTAGTACTAGCTCTATTTCAATTAAATAAACACAAACACATTTGCATAGCCTCACTTTACATCCCCCCTGGAGACAATACCTCAGTAGTTGAGGATATCCTATCCTGGCTTTCTACCAATATCAGTAATGAAACTATTATCATGGGAGACACAAATATCAACTGGTCTTCCATTTATTCCCCTACACCCCCCCTAAACATCTACCTATAAGTACTCTCAGCTCATCAACCTCACTACCAGGCCCTCTAAAGACTTCTCCAGTGGCAGTACCCTAGAGTGGATCCTAGTCTCTCACCCCCACTACTATACTGATAGTGGAGCTCTTCCCGATTCCCTCAGTGACCACCTTCCCATTTTCACCAGACATCTTCCATCTCCATTACAAGTAACTCATAATTACAGCAGCACTCGCTACCTAAAACACTTCAATGCAATAACCTTCTCAGACTGCCTAAAATCAATAAATTGGAACCCCCTAAAAACCCTACCCCTGGATAATGCTGCTGCACACTTCAATACAACTTTCCTAAAACTGCTGGATAGCTTTGCCCCCATAAAAACCAAACAAATATGAAACACCACAGCCCCCTGGCTAACAAAAAACACACTAACTGCCATGCGACTTAGAGACAAATCCTTGGCTCATTACCAAAGAAACAAAACTCCCACCACCCTTAATGAATTCAAAACACTTCGCAATACCGTTAAACTTATTACAGCAGATCGACAATTACTTCTTACTCCAAAACAACCACAAAACCAATCCTCAAAAATTCTGGAAAAGCATCACTACCCTCCTAAAACCTGGCTCAGCAAAAAACCCAAGCCCAGACCCAAATGCACTAGATATAGATCTGGCTACCCAATTTTTTTCATAGACTATTTCCAAACTAACATCATCCTTCTCTAACACCACCTCACCCCCTACTTCTGCATCCCCCCTCGTCACCCCCTTCATCTCCAGTCTCTCAACTCCAACCATTCTCCCTAAAACCCATTCCTACTTCTACCATAAGAAAACTCCTGCAAAAGCTAAAACCATGCACCAATGCCCCCGATAACATTCCCTCATCCTTCCTCAGCATAGCTGCCAAAACCATTGCCTTCCCCATCAACAGCCTAATCAATTGCTCTTATCCAAGAAGGGCTTGTACCCACACTCTGGAAAAGGGCATT
>NC_056748.1:1088508939-1088536439 GCF_019279795.1 Protopterus annectens
GGGCAGCTGCCTACATTGCCTAATGCTGGATCTGACCCTGCTTATCACTTGTTAGTGAAAATTGTGTTTCAAGCACATTTATTTCCTGCGCATCAACTTAGATTACCTGCAGTACCTCAGTTTTATTGGTGCAAATTTAAATTGGGAGCACCTGTGGGCTACCAATTTCTTCTCAATATTAGTTGATATATGAAGCTTTGATTATGATTTGTCAGTCACATGTAGGCATGATATTCTCTGAAAAGTTATGCAGTTCCCTAACAAAACAGAGGAACAAAATTCGCTACTTACAACCATGCATTCATCCATCCTAGCAGTTTAACTGTGTGATGAAACCTGGCATTCTCAGCAGCATTCCATTCTCAGTGAAATAACATGCTGTCGAGAATGCGCGGTTGCGAAAAAACATAAACCAAAGTATCTGAAACTGTAGTCCATGCAACCGAGAGAGAGTTAAAGCGTGGTTGCGATAATACTTTGTATATAAAAAAAAAAAGCAAACAAGTCTTCTGTCTTCTATTAAATTTAATTATTCTAGCACACCAGCAATATTTTAGCTGAAAACATACGGCAGAAGACTTGTTTGTTTTTTTCTTTAACAAAGTATTATCGCAACTATGCTTTGTAATGCTTTATTGGTGGACTGTGACTGGATAGCTGTTTAAAGTAATACTGGATTTGACCTCTTAATAAGGAAAGGATTTGCTATTTTTTCTGGGAGTCATTTTCATTAAATAAACGTAGACAATTGAACATGTTGTACATTACAGAGCATGCAAGTATGCTTTCTCTCCAGCGTCTATCATGTTCTAAAGTGTACTTACAGCTGCCACCGAAATGGGGTTGCAATAATACGCAAGTATCCAAAAATCTTTATATCACAGTGAAACAACATTGCGAGGTTAAGTAGCTCCACCTGACACATTCCTTACTGCTATTCAGTAGTACAAGAAGCTGCCAGCTGTACAATGAATGTAGAACAGCAAAACATTTCTAAAGAGTTACTGTAAAACAACCTGCATACAGAGAAAGAACTGAACATATACACAAACCTTCCTGAAAGCAAAAAAACTAAGAATGGCATGAAATAGTCTTACTTTCGGCTTTTCCCGGTTAGGGGTCACCACAGCGGAACTCCAGTCTGCTAATGATTGGCAGTGGATTTTTATGGTGCTGAGTTGCCAGCCCGACACCCAACCTTCAAAGAAGACACACCCATTCACCCACGCACCTACCTTCAAAGAAGACACACCCATTCACCCACGCACCTACCTGCATGTCTTTAGTCGTCACTCAACCACAGGGAGGACATGCAGACTCCACACAGAAGGCACTCCAGCCGAGAATCAAACAGGAGAACCTCTTGCTGTGAGGTGACAATGCTAACTGCTGCACCACTGCAGCTGGAAAACCAAATAAACGTTACCAGAAAGGAAAACACTGAGGTGGTGAATTTCTCCTGATCAATAAATAATGTTTTTTTTGTTTTTTTTTTCAGTACCACAATAACAACCTTTGAATTATGCAATGCATGTACCACAGCAAAATCATTTTTACAGAATGGTACCACAAGTGCCCAAATACAGTCAGAACAATACTCATATATACACAACCTTCCAAAAAGGTAAGAAGCAACTAATATCTCCGGCAACTGGCACTCCGTACAGCCAGGTGGAGTACTAGAAGAACAGGGCTTCCCGTTAATATTTTAATCCATAAATGTGATTTCTGAAATTACAAAAAAATAAATGGATGCGTGCTCCACTGCACCCTCATACTCCTGCTACTTAATGACACAATGAACTCCCTTCTCAATGAAGTCTGCATCTCAGATTAATAAGAGTACACAGAGACAAGAACACACACAGGGTCACTGTTTCATGTCCCAAAGTTACAGGTCTCAGTATTTCAAAACTATCACTGTTACACATAGCAATGCTTGGATAATGGATGCCACCGGGTCTATATCATATGAGCAAATCACAAATTGCAAACACTCATAATATCGAACGTTCCGGACCTCAAACTTCCTATTATGGGGGGCTGCACCCACCCACAGCCCGCTAAATACACATTCTAACTCCGAGATTGCACTACAGTAAGGAAAGGGCAATTATACAATGACCACCCATTAATATTCCAAAATGTGCACGCGGATTGGTCAGCGTGCACTTTGTAAATCAGACTTATACTAATGGAAAAAGGTCTGGGAGAAAGGAAGATCTTCGTTGCTTTTTTTTTTTTAAAAGCTGTCTCGCTATGTTAAACTCCTTTAACATAGTGAGACACTTTCTAAAAAGCAACAGAGATCTTGCTTTCTCTGTTGCTTCCACCCACAGCTCTTATGTACTGCGTAAGCATACGCATGCACAGTACATCAGAACTGCCGCAGAATACCAGACAGCTGTGGAAAGGCAGCAAGGAGGCTTCATACAATGTCATTATTTAAGAAAACTAAGTATTTTTTTTCTTAAATAATGTCATTGTATAATGGCAATAACCCACTTCTGGGTGTGGGTAATGCTGGATTTACCCATGGTTGTCTTTATTTGGCCACTCAGGCTTCGCCCTCGTGACCAAACCACACCAACCGTGGGTAAATCCAGCATTACCCACACCCAGGCGTGGGTTATTGCTTAAATATCCCATTTTTCACTGTTCCACAATCTCAGAAAATGCACTTTGAGGTCCAGTACATTCAATATTATGAGTGTTCGCAATTTGTGTGATTCGCTCATATGATACAGACTTGATGCCACCACATTTGGCAATTTAATGCCCCACCCCATTTGTGGGGTTCATTCCCACTTTTGCAATTCTTTGCAGATAACATAAGCAAGAAAAATAAACTCAATTCGAATTCAGGCCTGGTTAACTCTACTGCATTGCAAATTTACTTCCAACATTTTATATATTGTTAATTTAGCCTGTCAAGAAAATCAAGTATTCACAATGTATATTTTATACGTCTGTAAACTTGCTCACAAAGTTCACAGCTATGCTGACAACGGGCACTCCAACTTTTAAACGGAGAACTAAAGTTCTAAATCCAACTAAAATATATATACATAAAGTAAAACGCCTTACGACTGCAGTCCTTCCTATATACTGGAAGTAAAACATGGCTTTGTACTACTAGACTACAGCAGTACTACTAGACTACAGCAGCACTCCCATTCCAGCAATACGCAAGACCTACTTTCATGATTTAGCCTTAATAAATACGAAGTGCTATTTACATACCCAGTTAAAATCCTTACTCTTTATTCATGACTTGTAGAATCAGACAGAACATGCCAGTTTAAAACTGCATATCCATACGTGGACCGTTAAACACAACAGTTTCCCTACCTGACTGGCGCCTACGATGTATCTCATCCTACAGGGGCTTCATCTTCTTCATGTATAAGTAGAAAGAAGCACGAGACAGTGTAGACCACCGACCCATTGTCAACATTAAGTTCAGCCAAGACATAAACTCCTCACACAGAGAACAGACTCCACGTATTTACATGGAGAACAGGCTGCTGACATAAACTCCTTACGCACTAAAGCCAGCTGATGAATTAAGGCACGTTGGGCCGTTCTCTAGCATCGTCTTTACCGAGCCTTATGGGTATTGTAGTCTCGTTTAGCGAGCAGTGACTAAATGCGCAATGCTGTTATGGAAATTACAAAATGTTGCCTTAGTTAGTAGGTATTCCATTCACTACCCAATTGAGTTCCAAAACTAACGGCAAATAGTGCGTACATGCAATGTGAAAGCACTTTAGCTGCATATAATATGTTTTATCTTTTCCCCTATTGTGATGTATTACATCAGTGACAGACGCTGTACGGTCCCAATACTGCTAAGTCATAAGTAAGTTACTTCTGGGGAGAACCGGGAACACTAAGGAAAAATGGGGAGGGCGAGGCAGTTTGTCCTGGTTACACCGCCGTGTAATACTTTGAAAAATGACAGTATGAACTGTATCTCATTCTCCGGTGTCACAATTCACAAATGTTGTCTTGTCCCTCGTAAAATGTTGTGATTTTATGGCAAAACACTGGAAATCATATTAAACAACGCACAACAACAAAGTTCCAAATGTTTCTCTCGAAGAGCATGTTTCTGTTGTACTAAGTGAATAACATAATAAAAAAGTCCCTTTGATTTGGGGCCTTGTTTCTTAATTATTTTTGCCCTTGTTCCTAATTTTAATGTATGAGGTAAAATGCTATTGTGCAACATTTTGAGGTCAGTACGGTACTGAAAAGTACAAATGTAACACATTGCATACCTGTCAACTGTCCCGATTGTGTCTCAAATTTTAGCTCTCTCCCTCTTAACCCCTCTTAAACTGGCAAATTTTGGTGAAAAGGTAGTGAATATACTTATTAAATAATGACAACAATTAGAATTATAGACTTATTTTACTTCAGAAAAAAGTATATTAATTCACATTTTCTTATAGGTTCATAGGTAGGTACTGGGCCCAAGGGCCTACGTAAGCCTAGCCAACAAGGTTCCCTGGCTTACGCCACCCAAGAAAGTTATTTTCCTGTGCCACTGTCGAGCAGAGACACAGAAGTGATCCCTGGCGTGTATTTCCTATTTCCCATCCACTCAAGATTTTTCTTGAAAAGTGCTAATGAAGAACTTTGCTTGACATAGATGGGTAGCCTGTTCCAGAGTATGGGAAGTCTCTGGGACAGGATTCTATCCCTCCAGCATGTCCTGTTTATTGTGGTGACAAGGTTTAGGTCCCTAGAGCGTGTAGCTCGGTGGGATTGGGATTTCTTTAGGTGTATCATGTCCAACAGCTCTGGGTTTGACATAGCTTTATATGTTAGGCAGAGATCACCTCGGAGTAGGCGATATGCTACGGAGTAAAGCTGGAGTTTTTTGAGGCAGTCAGTGTAGGGTATTTGTTTGAGGCCAGTAATCCTCTTTGTGAGGTACTTCTGTGGCCTTTCCAGCTGCTGCAGATGTCTTGTGAGGTACATTTCAAAAGGGGCGTTGTACTCTATAATGGGTCTAATGAGTGTCGAGTAGAGGGGAACAATTGCCACTTTTTTCCTGGATGAGAACCCTTTTATGATGAGGTGTGCCACATAGAGGACTTCCTGACTACTGTGGCAATGTGACTATCAAAGGAGAGACTACTGTCCACCTGGGTTCCAAGGTCTCTTATCATGCATTTGGTGTTAAGTAGAGTGCTGCCTATGTGGTAGTTCATGTGTACAGAGTTTTTACCAAAGGGGATGACACTGCACTTTTTGGCATTGAGCTTGAGGCCATGGCTCTAACACCAGGCATCTGTCTCAGCGAGGCCCTTCTGTAGGATGTCCACATCATTTGGGGACTTGACTATGACTCCTAGTTTGCAGTCATCTGCGAACTTCGTTAGCCAGAGGCCTTCTGTGTTAGCCTGTACTTCAGAGAAGTAGATACCAAACAGGACAGGTCCCAGGATGGAACCCTGTGGTACTCCACTTGTCACTGCTTTGAGGTCAGATTTGGAGTCTGCAACTTTCACAGTGTGGGTTCTGTCAGTGAGCCCATTGGCAACCCATCTTGTGACGTAGGGATTTATACCTAGTTTAGTGAGTTTAGCTATAATTCCAGAATGGGGGGATGGTGTCAAAAGCCTTGGCGAGGTCAAGATGGTTAAAATAAAGTATTTTTCTGTCAATGCCTCAATTTAATAGTTCTGCTATTTTAAAATAGTTCTTGATAGTCCTTGTCTACTACTGGATTGTCCCTAATTCTATTGAGATTTGTCCCTGAGTGGTTGAGAGCTATGTTTGATGGTTTAATGTACTTTAAAAATACTTTCAAGTGTCTTGTACATTAGGTCCTTGCTTAACATGAATGCATACTTTTTAACAATCCAGATTTTTGCAGGATGTCTAGATTTCTTCCTCGTATTTTTGGTCTGTTCCTCATAAAATGTGTGTTTTCTGGCAAATCACTGAGGATTAAAGTCACTAAATAATTACGTACATTGACTATCAGACTTCATAGCCTTCAGAAAATGCATGCTAACACAAATCTTATTATTCTAGCAACTTTCCAAGTTTGTAAGAGCAATATTTAAAATCTGTCCCTATTTTGGGGCCTTTGTCTCCCATTATTTTGGGCTTTGTCCAAATTTATTGCACTAAAAGGTTGAGAGGTATACTCAGATGTTGCTTAATGGTCGCATACACATAACTCAACCTCTGGCCTTTAAAAAACATAACACATGGTCAGAAAGGGGTGCACTAATTATTGCTATTAGAAAAAGAAGTTAAATGATAGACCACATACAGATACTGGCATAATATATTGGATCCTACCTCTCAACCTACAGATATTGAAAATAGGAACAAAGACCCTTCAAATGTTGGTACATCCAGCCAAAAATCTGGACAGCTAATTTGCATATATTTTGAATACCAAATGGTACATAGCTCTTACCACTTCAGGCAGAAATGTGGGATGCTACTTGGAAACAGAAATTTGAAAAACAGTGGCAAAATAATGGAATATATAAGCATATTATGAAAGTGATAATGTGAGATCTGTAGACTTTTATGGACTGTACTATAAAATTCTACCACACAAGGTCATTTACTTTTGCTTCTGAAAAAGGGAGATTTGGCATGCGTGTGCCCTCTGTCTTTAAGTTATTAGTGTCACTAGTACGTTGGTCATGTAGTGTGATTTTCTGTGTAATAGCCAACTTCAAAAGTCATGTGTGATTGGGGAGGTGGGAATTCAGAAAATTTTGTGAAGGAGTAAAGCAAGCCTGAAAATAGTAACATACCTCCAAAGATAGTTGCATCATGTGCAGGGGTAAAGCAGGGCTGAAAAATAGGAATGCTCCTCCTAAATAGGGGCAGTTGAAAGATCTGTGCTGAATAAAAGGTCATTGTGTGGGCTTAGTTCAGTCATTCAACCCCCTTGAATTTCACAGAATGTTCAGATTTTTGCTTCATATTTTGTTTGTTCCCAAAAAATGTTTTTCTGGCAGGTCATTGAGGACTAGAGTCACCAAATGATGACAGACATTTGAATTTCAGACATAATATTCTTCCAGAAATGCATGTTAATAAAAATCTGTTATTTTAGGAACTTTTTAAGTTTATAAAAACAATGCTTAACATCCCCAACCCCCATCAGTTTTCACTTTGTCCAGAATTCTTATACTAAGAGATTGAAAGGTATGCCTTAAACATGTCTAATATTCTGAAGAAAATGTTTACATTTTGGAGGAGGAAGGATAAATCTAAGAACAAAAATCATAGCATTATACCTAGGTTATAGCCCTTGAAATGTTCTGTTATAGAACAACATCACATTAAAAAACATTATCATTGCTTTCTAGGTGATAAAAAGACATTCCAGTAGCCTTAATTCACTTTTAAGCAGTAAAAAAAAAAAAAACAGTAGCTCCATCTAATATAAGGTACTAACCTGTGGGTACAACAAGATAACTGTTGGCTGATAGTTTTTTTTTCTGCCATCAGTTATGGTTCAGCCCCACTTCATTCACCCTTGCTGCATTTGGGCTCACTTTGCTCCCCTACCCTACCCCATTCCCACTCACCTCCTCATTCATTACATATATTCACTTCTCCTGTCACACTCACTCCAACCCCAGTCAATCACATCCATTCATTCACTTCCCCTGTCACACCCACTCCAACCCCAGTCAGTCACATCCATTCAATGAAGATACCACACCATCAATCAAGCTATCTGATTGCTCACACTCTATTCTCATTACTCCAGGTGCAACCAACTCAGCTAAGTCTTACTCAAGATGCTACTTACACTCACAGCCAAAACTCTATTTTTACTCTCCACACTTACAACCTTACTAGTTTACACCTATATAATTACACACTTCCACAACCTCCACATAACTGTAACTTACTTTCCAACTAATCCAGTAAGTACCAAGTCCTCTAACTTTCATTTTTATATTATGATATCACCTCATCTATTTCATAACTCCACTTATCAACTTATCTCCTTCAAACTGCTTAACACAAAGTCCTCCCCTAGCTACAATGTCAAATATCTAAGACTTCTGAACAAACTTAGGTACCTACACCCTCCCTTATACAAATATATTCTTTTAGGTGGTGATATTCATCCCAATCCTGGCCCTCCCACCCTGTCCTCAGTCTGCTTCCCCTATACTAGCACTTGTCTCTCCTCTTACAAGCTTCTTCCATCACAAAACCACTGACCTCTTAATGCTAAACTTTAACCTCAAAAGCCTCCTAAGTAAAACAACCAAATTCCATGCTACTATTGCCCACTATTCACCTCATGTATCCATCCTAACTGAAACCTGGCTCAAGCCATACATTCAAGATCAAGAAATACTACCCCCAAGCTTCAATATAATAAGGCATGATAGAATCATTAAATGCAGTGGTGCTGTTGCAATAATTTACAAAAATAATCTCCATCTTGAATGTCTCAACCTACACCCTCCAATAACTTCAAATATGGAAACACTAATCACTCACCTACAAATTAACCCTCACAAGTATATCAACATTATAGCTATCTACCTTCCCCCTGGGCAACTACCCATCTACCATAGAAGAAAAGAAACAATCATAATGGGAACCTTCAACCTAGACTGGAATACAATCTCTTCTAAGAACCCCTTAAATCATATATACCTCTTTGGCGTTTCCCAGTTAATTCTCAACACAACTCGGGTTGACAAATGCTCCAATAAAGAATTCATCCTTGGCTGGACTCTCATTAACTCTAATCCAGACTCATATCATGCAGACTGTCTACCAGACACCCAAAGTGATCACCAACCTACCTGCCTTTTAAAAAAATATTCCTCCCCCTTAGAGAAACTAAGTTCAAACTTGTCCGTAATAAAACTAGTTTCACCCCAGAAACCTTTATCGCTTTACTCCAACAAGTTAACTGGCCCTCCTTAAACACCTCCAACTTGACCTAGCAGTTCAGTACTTCAATGACAAATTCCTCTCTATTTTAAATGCACTAGCTTCTCTCAGGAAAATACATACAAAAGTACAACATACTCACTGGCTCTCCTCAGAGACCAGAAAGTTGCTCAAAGAGAGAGAGACAGGACATTGAATAATCACCAACTCTATAAAAAAAAACATTTCCCATCAAAAGTCCCAGCAACTTCATAATGTAGTGAAAAAAAAACAAATCAAACATGACAAAAAAATACTATACACCAATCCAAAATAAGTATCATAAAAACCTAAAACAATTCTGGAGTTCCATCAGCCAACTCCTTAAACCAGGTCAAGCCTCCACCCCTACTTCAAATCCAACTAACTCTCCAGACAATATAGCCACTCAATTCAATAATCACTTTGTAAATTCCATTATCACCTGTTAAAGACAACAATGACTCTCAATTATCTGTACCCACAAACTTTGAAAATAAACCAAACTCTTTCACACTCCAACTCATTCAAACCCACTATATTATAAAACTCCTTTCCAAACTTAAAAGCTCTAGTTCTGGCCCTGATCTACTACCCAACAAATACCTTAAACTTGCTGCTGGTGCCATTTGTTACCCTATCTCTATTCTAATAAATCAGCCTATTATGGAGCAATATGTGCCATCTCTTTGGAAAGTATTCCATGTTATCCCTCTCCACCTACTGTTCCCACTAGTCAAAATACTGGAAAATGTATTCATACACAACTTCTAAATCATCTCCTGAAAAATAATCTCCTCTTCCCTACCCAACAGGAATTTCTCCTGAAACACAGTACGACAACTACCCTAATCAGTTTCATATTTACATTGAACCAACATAGGAACACTGGGTTACTCATATCCTCTATATTCCTCTACTTATCCAAGGCATTTGATATGATATCACATAAAAACTAATCATGAGCTAACCTCTCTTAACCTCTCTCACTCAACCTTTTCCTGGTTCATTAGCTATCTAACTAACCAACAACAGGGAGCTAGATGACAAAATGAATTATCTTCCTCACTACCTATCCCTGTAGGTGTACCTCAAGGATCTATACTTGGCCCCCTCCTCTTTACCATATTCACAAATAGACTACACTCTGCCACTCAACATTCTAACTTCATTCAATATACAGATGTCTTTTCTCTCATTTGCTCAGCTCCAACATTATATTGTCTTCTTAACAAAACTAAACAATCCTTCCTTGGCACAGAAAGATACCTCAAGCAGTCTCAACTTATACTCAAACCATCTAAAACTAAACTAATGATTCTCTCCAGTAGTAGAAAATCTTCAGATCTTAGTTCTTTTACCATTTACTCATCTAATAATATCTGTATTGAGCCAGTTGATTCTACAAAGCTACTAGGAATCACCATAGAAAAGGACCTTAAACTCGATAAACACTTAGATAAGTCATCAAGAAAGTGCACGTCAAACTTGGCTCCCTGTGTAGAATAAAGCCCTTCTTAACTGAATCCACTCAACAAGGCATCAGCAGAACTCACCTTCTATCCGGTCTCTTATACGCCTCATCCATTTTCACCAATCTAAGAAATTGCGACAGCTAAACTAGAAGCTTGCTACTACAAAGTAGCCAGATTTGCTGCCAACCAATCCGCTAGTACTCATCTCTACACTATACTTCACCATCTCAATTGATTAGAACTCCCCAACCTACTAACCTACAACCAACTGGCACTAACACATTCCACCCTGTTACACCCTGATAACTGTCCATCCATTAGCAAACTCGTTCAACCCTACTCAAGCAGTAGAACTTTAAAGGTCATCTAATAAATTACTCTTGAAGGTCAGTAGGTCAAACAACATATATGTGGACTCTCTATACTCTCATAAAATTGCCAAGATATGGAATGATATACCTCAACATATTCTCAATACTAATAACAGATCTAAATTCAAACAGCTATTTAAAGAACACCTCAAACACACATGG
This sequence comes from Protopterus annectens, assembly GCF_019279795.1. Taxonomy (NCBI): domain Eukaryota; kingdom Metazoa; phylum Chordata; order Ceratodontiformes; family Protopteridae; genus Protopterus; species Protopterus annectens. The sequence continues at coordinate 1,088,519,879 of NC_056748.1, forward strand.
CTCTGCTCCTGCTCTAGACCGGATTAGCCCCAATGCAATAGTCTTGCTTACTCCCCACTAGCTCTACCCTACCACCTGTTCTCTTACCTTTCCTTAGTCCAGTTTTTCTTCCTTCACTTCTCCTTTCTGTCCTCTACTAAATGCCAACGTTAAGATCTGTTGGCCTGTCTCTTCCACTTCTTACCCTCTGCTCTTTCTTTCTTTTTAATTTTTGTCTCTTTTATTTATTTTTTTCATTTCCACACCAAGCTAAACTTATGCTTTCTTTTTATTGTGGTAATCACTTAAGGGTAATTGAAGGTACTTATAAATGTCAGTTCTAAGTTTGTTACTATCTGTTGTAGCTCTTCTATTGTATCTTCATTCAATATTGTTGATGTTTTTTATATCTGTAGCTGCATTTTTGATAAACTTCTATAACTCATTTGTTCTTATGCACTTTTAGAACATTATCTGTGGAGCTTTTCTCCCCGGGCCTCTGCTGAAAATAGGCCAGTAATGGCACAGTTGGACTATCTCAGTAAACAAATGGAAATAAATAAAAATAAATAAATAAATAAATATACATACTTTGTGTAATATTTGGTACTAGAAAATATAAAAGGAGAAATGAAGCATTTCTGTTGCCAGCTCCATTGGTTTTACTTTCAGACACAACAGCAGTGTTTATAATAGCGACTCTCAATGAGAATAAAGAACCCAAATACCGAAAGGCATGTATGCACATTTGCTTCCTCCTTTTTCAGCAGCAAAATAATACAACTTTCTTTTAAGGAAAAAAGACAATAGTTATATAAATATATATACTGCATTTTTGGTTTAAAGACTGTAATTCAGTGAAATGGTTCAGTACTGCACTTTATATGGGTCTAAATTAAAAGAACGAAACAACCAAAGTGCGGACACTCTTTCATCGACCCATAAAACCTGAATGCTCAAAACAGTGAAGTTATGGAAAAGCAATTTTTTTCCCTGGGAAAAAAATTGCTGCTCCAAAAAAAAAAAATCTAAAGACAAAATAAAGTGGGGGGCTTCACCCCCCCCCCCAATGTGAATAGCTTACTTAAATATACCAACTCTGAGATCACACCACAGTGGAGCAAATGGCAAAGTCCCGAGAATGGCCCAGCAATTTTTTCCCTGGGAAAAAAATTGTTGTTCCGTTACTTCACTGTTTTGAGCTTTCGAGTTTTATGGGTCGATGAAAGAGAGTTTGCTCTTTTGTCATTTCGTTGTTTTAATATAGACCCCTTTATATGCATAATTTCACAATGGAGTTTTGTCCAGTATGATTATTTGAATAGTGGTAGATAAAATCATTTATAAAAGAATGTATCACTATCACCACATTCAATATATACATTTAAGATTTATTAATATCCTTCCTTGCATTTCTTTTTCTTTCACTTAATAAACTGCCTGCATAGTTAGCTGGGTTTCTAAGAAGTCTTTCAAATCTGTAGAAATTTCAGGATGAAACGTTAATGTATTATGTTACAGCAATAATCACAGCTGCATCTCTGTCTTGGCCTGATTCCATGTCAGTCTCTCTCTCTCTTGAACTTGCTTTTCATTCTCAGAAGTCAAAAAGGAATAAAACACAGAATTCTTCTTCTTAATCTTTGACTCACAACTAACCAAGCAGGTGATAGACCAACATCCTCCAGTCGTGTATTTCCACTATAATAATGCTAAATGGCAGTCTACACAGTAGTCATTGTTACTGGTGTAAGACTATTTCTTTAACATCTGTACTGCTTCTTAACCTGACTTTTAGGCAGTGTGGAGCAGTGACTAGATGTAATGTACTGAAATTCTCACAGTTCTAAAAATAATCTTATTTGCATTCCACCGACTATTGGCCAATACAGCCGTAGTTGAAATGCCATGCTGTAAGTTAGATAACTTATGGTTTGGGTTTATAAAAATGTGATAGGAACTGCCCCTTATTCCTAAGTCAGAGCATGATTAGAGTTCAACTAATTAGCATTACTTCTTTCTTTGAAGTTTGCTAAGAGGCACATAGCAGTAACCGAAGAGTACCCAGAATTGCCTTCTTCTGGTATTCATATGGAGTTACCTATATTGGGAACATCTTTAAGTATGCTTGAAATTTATTTTTTATTAGCCCTTTTGCTCCTTCTACTATTATTGGAACTGTCTCTGTATTTTATACCACATTATTGTAGTTTTAGCTTACACATTCTGGTATCTTATGACTTTGTGTCTCCCAGTACACACTATAATCACTGTGTGTATGTATTTCAATGATTAAAGACACTTTTTGTCCTTTTTTTGGACTACTTTATGTGGTTGTCTTGTTCTACTTTTCTAACTCTTGGTATTGAATGATTCCATGTGTCCAAAACTTCATAATTTTCGGTAATGCTTTGTAGTTCATATCTCTAGTTTTTCCCAACTATTTATATGTTGTAGTATTCACATAGTCCCAATGCAATAGTCTTGCTGCACTGTTGTGCCTTTCAGTATACAGGTCCTCAGTCATGAGTGTATTGCAACTAGCAATGAGATGTGCAACTGTTTCCAGTTTTGTATTATACAACCTGCATTTGACCATTTATCCCATAGACTTTGTAAATCAATGTGTATGTAGCCAGCTATCTTGAGCTACCATTTAGTGAATTTAATTTAACCTCACTGCAATGATTACAGTGATGCTTGTAGCATCTGTTAATTTTATGACCACTGGAATCTTCAAATAATAGTTAACACAAATCAGCTGCACAGTCTTAGTCCTACTACACAGTATACCCAGAAATCAACTGCCTACCACAATTGCAGCCCCCCCCCCCCTTAGCTGATGTTTATCAGATTAAGTCAACAAATTACAATGAAAAGAAGGAAAGTTCCCCAGTGGAACTCTTATCTGAATAAGCTAAGGGCTTATGTACTCTTACACCCATGGACTTAGGTCCTATGGCAGGTGTATGGTTGTATGGAAGATTTTGGCTTTGGTACCCCAGCAGGATATCCAGGTTATTTGATGAGGTAACCCAATAGTACTGAAATACTGCACTAGTGATCTAAGGAAGGACATAGCAGCTTGCCTTGAATTATTACTGCGATACACGTTACATACAGCACAGTCCTGAATTTTTTATTTTTTTTTGCTCTAGGTGTACAAATATTAATGACTGAAAGTATGCATTATAAGGTCCTTCCATACATTTGACAAATGACCAAATGGGATCCACATATTCTTCACAACACTTCTTTCCTAAACTGATTTGGCATTATCAGTTTATCTGCTTTGAACACTAATCCATAAATCCAACTAATCATATCTAAGATAAAAATAAGACTGTATTCTTTTCACCATAACAGTATTCATAGGATCATAGATCATAGGAAGTTACTAGGCTATTGACCCTGAGGCCCTTATAAGCCTAGCCAAGAGTTTAGCCCATGTATAGACAAATCAGCACTCAATGCCCCTGTCCAACAGGGACACGGGTGGAATCCCAGGGATGTATTTCTATTTCCTATCCAGTTATCCAAGTTGCTCTTAAAAAGGGGTAAAGAGGTACTCTGCTTGACATGGAGAGGGAGTCTATTCCACAGATGGGTAGAATCTCTAGGACACAAATCTGTCCCATCAACAAGTCCTATTGATGTCACAGACCAGGTTGAGGCTGCGTGTGCGGGTTACTTGAGTGGAGCTTGACTTGCGGATCTGCAGCAGTCCCATCAAGGTGGGGTCCAAGATTGCCTTGTATGCCAGACAGAGGTCACCTCTGAGGAGTCTGTATGAAACAGAGTATATGGATAGGGCTTTTAGCCTATCTGTGTATGGTAGATTTTTGAGGCCCTGGATTCTCCTGGTGAGGAACCTCTGTAGTCTCTCCAGCTGCTGCATGTGCTTTGCGAGGTACATGCTGAATGGGGCACTGTAGTCAATAATGGGCCTTGTAAGGGAAAAATACAGGGATGTTAGGGCTTCCTCATCCCTGGATGAGATACCCTTACTTATGAGGTGGGCCATGTAAAAAGCTTTCTGTACAATGTAAGCAACATGGTGGTCAAAAGTCAGGTTGCTATCAATCAGGGTGCCCAAATCCCTCACGATTGACTGCGTGCTTAGGACATTGTTATTAATGTGATAATTTGTGGGGATTTCACTCTCCCCAAAGGGAATAATGATGCATTTTTTTATATTCAGCTTGAGGCCATGTTTCTGGCACCAGTCATTTGTTTGGAGGATGTCTATGTCACTAGGGGAATTGATGACTGTGCCCAGCTTGCAGTCATCTGCAAACGTGGTCAGGCACAGCCCACTGGTTTTGGCCTGCACCTCAGAAAAGTATATCCCAAATAACAGAGGCCCCAAGACCAAACCCTGGGGTACATCACTCAATACAGGTTTACTGCGCTTGAGGTGGCTTCCACTACTTTGACTAGGTGGTTTCTATCAGTTAGCCAGTTAGCTACCTATCTGGTAACATATGGATTGATGCCTATTTGAGAGAGTTTATCTATTACACCTGAATGGGGAACAGTGTTGAAGGCTTTGGCCAGGTCAAGGTAGGCAATGTGCACTACCTTCTCCTCGTCTATGTCTCAAAAAAGTTGACCAAATTTAACAGACATAACCTCCCCTTGATGAAGCCAAACTGTGTGTGATCGAGTGTTTGGAGGTTGCCAATGTCCTTGTTAATGAGGTCCATGATAATCCGTTCCATGGCCTTGCAGATCAGGCTAGTTAGGTTGATAGGTCTATAATTTCCCGGATTGGTGGACACTCCACCTTTGTGTAAAGAGATGACAGTGGCTGTCCTCCACTTAGCTGGGACACAGTCTGTACTCAGGCTTTGGTTGAATAGGGTGCCTAATGGTGCTGCAAGTTCCTTTCTGAGTTCACGTAGGATGCAGCCTAGGATGTTATCGGGTCCCATGGAGGCTGTATTTTTTTGCCTTTAAGAGAGCAGTGATGACCTGATCCCTAGATATAAGGGGAAGGAGGCAAGTACTGGGAATGTCCTGATTTACTGATTGGGAGGGGGGGGGCAGAGGGGAGAAATTTTCACTGAATCTGTCAGCCAGCAAGTTTGCTATATCTACGGCATCTGTATATGTGATGTCCTTGACCATCAGTTCTGAACAGATATGGGTGCTACCTTTGAGATTACAGATGTATGTGAAGAAGGCCTTATGATTGTCTCTAGTAGATGTGGCCAATTTGGACTTAAAGTTTGCTTTGGAGGATTTCACTAGTGCTCTTATTTGCTTGTTTAGGCTAAAGCGAGATTGCTTCCAATTGGGCACCTGCTCCTTCTTGGTCCTGGACAGCAATTTTTTTCTTTTGTTATAGAGTTTATTTATTGCAGATGTCCATCAGACAGGTTTACTCTTCCTTGTGGAGGATGATTTAGTACTGTGAGGTATTCCTGATTCCATGTATCTATATAAATATTTGTATAGTAATTTGGTATAGGTTTGGATACTGGTGCCAGTTCCTAGAGAGGGGGAGGGGGCTGTGAAGCTGTTTATACCATCCTTTAGGAGGCTGTAATCAGCTTTGGAGAAGTTTTTTTGTTTCATCCTAGCAAGAGGGCGGTTGGGGGGGGGTGAGATGGCGACTTCGAACGTGACTGCTTTATGGTTGGATCTTACAAGGGAGGATGATACTTCAGGGATGCTGCAGTGGTTACTCATGTTGGTTAATACCAAGTCCAAGATATTATCACCTCTTGTGCTTGTGGGGGTATCGACTAGCTGTTCCAAAGTATTTGCATTGACAAAATCAAGGAATCTCGGGACATTTGTGTTCTGGCATGAGTAGTTCTTCCAGTCTAAGTTTGGGTAGTTAAAACCACCCAGGATCAGAGTAAAGGGTTGAATCTTCATAGATTCAAAGAGGTCTAGATAGGCAGTTTGAGCATCTTGAGTCAGATTTGGGGGCTGGTAGCTAGCTATGATTTGTATAGGGGACTTGTCAGTGGTTAACTGCACCTGGAGTGTCTCCTGTGCATCATACTGTTTGACCAGCCTGGAGGTGTGAATGTCTTTAATTGAAACTCCACCTCCTTTGTCTTTACTACCCACAGTTTGGGCTCTGAATGTATGATAGGATGAGTAACCAGGTATGGCTGGGGTGATCTCTGCAGCTTTGAACCAGGTTTCTGTGACTGCGTAGATATCAGCATTTTCCAGGGTTACGAATCCTTGCAATGAGTGCAATTTTATGTTTAGACTCCTACCGTTTAGCAGCATGACCTTTAATTTGGGTTTTGTTGAAATGTTTATGTTGGTAGTTTTAACCTCATCACTTTTTCTAAAAAAGACACTATGGGGGAGGCAAGTGCCTTTGCCAGACGCCTGAAGCCCAAGTGAGACAGATGCAGGCCATCTCTGGCAAAGTATTGTGGTTTGTCGATCATATCTTCCCAGGCTGTTGGGTACTGGATCCCCCAGGAATGACACCAGAAACTAAGCCAGTTGTTAAATTCAATCATTTTCTGTTTGTATTGAGACATCATTCTGGGTGATGGTAAAATACTACTTAAGGCTAGGGACATACCTGCCCGGGACACATATTCAGCAAGTTCAATCATATCTCTCTTCATATAGTTCAGGGAGGTACGTCTCAAGTCATTCACACCAACATGGACTATTACAGAGTCATAACAGTACCTGTTGTCGAGAGACTTGAGTGTGTGTGTGATATGGCAGATTCTGGCCCCTGATAGACAACAGACTATGACTTTCTCCTTATCCAGCCTGGTGAGAGGCACATCGGTGTGATTCACAATGAAGTCTTCTATGACTAATATGTTGGGTTTATGGTTAAGCCTTAGTGGTTGTGAGACACAGGTGTGTGAACTATGCATGGTATGTGGTGTGGAGGGCTGTGGAGATTGCATGTGTTTTTGCCTCAGAGGTCTCCTTTGTTTTGGTATGTTTTTGTTGAGGACCTCCACATATGCGGGGGGGGGGTGTTATGTAGGTGTGTGTGGTGTTTGAGATGTGGTGTTTGTGTTGACAACCTTCTCAGTGCCAGATATACTGGCTTGTGAGGGAGAGAGCATAGACTCTAGGTTCTTAATGTAATTGCATCTTTCACAAATTGTGTTCCTAGGTGGTAGTAGTACATGGTTGTCTGTGTACATAAGGCAGTTGCTACAATGTCTCAGGATGCCCGTATCAACCAGACTGGCAGGAGAAATTGTAGGAAATTGTCCATCCATATTTTTCAGAATCTAAGAGAGAAGGCCAGGGAGAGCTCAGGGGTAAGCCTAAAGCCCAAGTGCTTAAACAGAAATTAAGAGGCTTAGACTAACACTTACAAATTAAACAGGCTATAAACAAGCAGTAACAAATGCAATAGAAAAGATGCAATTGAACACTTTAGAGAACAAACTGCAGCAACAGAAAAAGCAAGATGAAGTAATGGAGCAGGAGGAGAAAACACAAATACAGTAAAAGAAGATGAATAAAGTGTTTGTTTTTTTTTTGTTTGTTTTTTTTTTTTTTTTTTTTTTTTAGTAAAGTGGAAAGGGAGAGAGGGGGAACAGAAGAAAATTCAGGGTTAAGGACCTAAGGGGTTTGACTTTCCCAAATGATCTCTGTATTATGTAGAATGAGCTGATGAGATGGGACTGGGATGAGTGTCCCTTTTCAAATTTAAAGCAGGGGCAGGCAATAGCAAAAGGCACAAACTATAAGAACACAACAGTTGGGAGGGAGAGTGGGAGAGTGGGAACAAAAAATTCAACCATAGATCAGCAAATATATAAATGAAGACAAAGAAAAATAAATTCAGTCAAACAAATAAATAAAAACAGTGCAGTAAACTAGCGTATAACTGTTATATAAATAAATTAAAACAATGCAGTACTGATAAGCAAATAAATACAACTAGTGCAGTGCTGATAAGAAACACTGGACAGTTAGATAAAGTACAAAAATATACTTATGTAGCTCTATAATTCAGATTGTTTAATTAATTATAACTACAAGTCTGTTAACCAATTAGTCTTTCATGGTAACGTATTCCCATCTCTGGATCATTCTCAGCACATTTCTGAAACTCCTTTAATTAATTTTCCTGTTATACAGACTTGTAGTTATAAGCAGTTAACCACCAATCAGATTATCTTCCTTTTCTGGTAAGTACAAATGGCTCAGCATATATGCTATACATATCTTTGGTCCTGGCTTATAACACAGTCTCAAGCCATATTTCTATAACCACATATTTATTCTTTGTAACCTGGGGAATTCATTTTGCAGTGACATCTCAAACAAATTCTTCAAACATTTATGATTATCACCAGTAGTTGTTTTCTTTTAATATATTCATGATATGGTTCATGAATATATGTTACAACTAGCAGTTAAAGTTCTTTGTCATCTAAATAATCAATAATGGCTTTTGTTATTCTCTGTATGCACTTGGTTTATTAACCACCTCTGAATTTAATTCCAACACCTCCAAAACCTCCTGTGTCACATAAAGAAATCTCATTAATACTCATCTGTTATGAAGTTGATACCATTTTCCATCAACTGGTTTCAGGTCCTCTGAATTTGACTCATGAACTATGTATCTCACCTCTTTAACCTTGATTTTGTACTTAGTTTCGTTTAGTTTAAGGTTATACTGTCTCACCCTGTTTACTATTCAAATGAGCTGCTTCTTGCATATAATTATATATATATATATGGATCTAGGACTATTGCATGAAATTACATTTCCATGAAACGTAAACTACCAAACACACTTTAGCGAAAGTGCTTTTCACTGAAAAAGCACTTTCACTAAAGTGTGCAAAAAAAATGATAAAACAACAAAATAAAAAAAAAAACACGGTATTTACATTTACGCAAGGGGGGAGTGCTCCACCCACACCCCCCTACTTTTATATTCTCACTCTGAGATCGCACTACAGTGGGAAAAAGGGAATATACCCTTATTCCCACTGTGCTACAATCTCAGCAACAGCCATTTCCCCACATTTTTTCTTTTTTTAGCACACTTTCGCGAAAGTGCTTTTTCTGTGAAAAGCACTTTTGCGAAACTGTGCTTGGCCGTTTCACTTTCAGTAAAACGGTCGTTCGTTAAAGAGTACAGATCCCATACACATAAATATATATATATCTATATATATATATATATATATATATATATATATATATATATATATATAAATAAATATACACACATATATATATATATATATACATATATATATATATTTATCTCTTTCTATATATATTATATATATATATATATATATATATATATATATATATATATATATATATATTTACACATATATATATATATATACATATATATATGTATATATATATATATATATATATATATATATATATATATTTATGCATATATATATATATATATATATATTTATATGTATGTATGCATACATACACATAGATACATATATATATATATATATATATATATATATATATATATATATATATATATATATATACATATGTATATAAATGTATATGCATACATGGGTCCAACTGAAATGCTTGAAAACCCATATAACTGAATCTAAAATTACAGAGACGACATGAGCAAAACTGCATAACAATGAAAAGTAAAAAAAAAAAATCACATAGCCGAAAATGAGTTACTCATTTTTCATACGTAACACCACTATAAAAAAGAAAAGTGATGCTGTACGTGCGTGCCCCACCTGGCAGTTCTCGCAGAGATGTGGATGTGGTGTGGGTGTTTACCCTTTTTTTTAATGTAGTGCGATCTTGGAGTTGGTATATTTAATTTGCAGAGGATGTGGGTGTCACAGGGGTGTGCAGACACCCTGCAAAAACTTAACAGAAAATAAATTATGGTTCCGGAGTGTTGGGCAGTGAGCATGGTGTAAGCTAACTCTTTAAAATGGTTTTACAGTTTTAGCAGCAGTTTTTGGTAATGTGATATTTGTTCTTTTAAATTTTCATTGTTATGCAGTTTCGTTCAAATTATCTATATCAATCTATATATATATATATATATATATATATATATATATATATATATATATATCTGAGGAAGTACAGGAGAGTATACAGAGGAAGAGGCTGGCGAAGAAGAAGTGGGATTGTCAAAGAGATGAAGAAAGTAGACATGAGTATAAGGAGTTGAGACGCATGGCAAAGAGTGACGAAGGCTAAGGATAAGGCATATGGAGAGTTGTATGAGAGATTGGACACTAAAGAGGGAGAAAAGGACCTGTACCGATTGGCTAGACAGAGGGACAGAGCTGGGAAAGTTGTGCAGCAGGTAAAGGTGATAAAGGATAGTGAGGAAAACGTACTCACAAGTGAGGAGAGTGTGTTGAGTAGATGGAAAGAGTACTTTGAAGGCCTGATGAATGAAGAGAATGAGAGAGAAAGAAGGTTGGATGATGTGGGGATAGTGAATCAGGAAGTGAAACAGATTAGCAAGGAGGAAGTAAGGACAGCTATGAAGAGGATGAAGAATGCAAAGGCTGTTGGCCCAGCTGACATACCAGTGGAAGCATGGAGGTGCTTAGGTGAAATGGCAGTGGAATTTTTAACCTGAGGAGTGGAGAAAAAAGTGTTTTGGTACCTATCTTTAAGAATAAGGGTGATGTGCAGAGCTGCAGTAACTACAGAGGGATAAAATTGATCAGTCACAGCTTGAAGTTATGGGAAAGAGTAGTAGAAGCTAGGTTAAGAAGGGAGGTGATGATTAGTGATCAGCAGTATGGTTTCATGCCAGGAAAGAGCACTACATATGCAATATTTGCTCTGAGAGTGTTGTTGGAGAAATACAGAGAAGGTCAGAAGGAGTTGCATTGTGTATTTGTGGACTTAGTATGTAAGAGTGGTACAGGATATGAATGAGGGTAGTGTGATATTGGTGAGGACTGCGGTGGGAGTGACAGATACGTTTAAAGTGGAGGTGGGATTACATCAAGGATCAGCTCTGAGCCCTTTCTTATTTGCAGTGGTGATGGACAGGTTGACAGATGAGATAAGACAGGAGGCCCCATGGACTATGATGTTTGCAGATGACATTGTGATATGTAGTGAGAGTAGGGACCAGGTTGAAAAGACCCTGGGGAGGTGGAGATATGCTTTAGAGAGGTGAGGAATGAAGGTCAGCAGGGCTAAAACAGAATATATGTGTGTAAATGTGAGGGAGGGTAGAGGAATGGTGAGGATGCAGGGAGAAGAGTTGGTAAAGGTGGATGAGTTTAAGTACTTGGGATCAACAATTCAGAGTAATGGTGAGTGTGGAAGAGAGGTGAAGAAGAGAGTACAGGCAGGGTGGAATGGGTGGAGAAGAGTGTCAGAAGTGATTTGTGACAGACGGGTACCAGTAAGAGTGAAAGGGAAGGTCTACAAGAGGGTAGTGAGACCAGCCATGTTATATGGGTTGGAGACGGTGGCATTGACGAAAAGGCAAGAGTCAGAGCTGGATGTGGCAGAGTTAAAGATGTTAAGATTTGCACCAGGTGTGACTAGGATAGACAGGATTAGGAATCAGTATATTAGAGGGTCAGCTCAGGTTGGACAGTTTGGAGACAAAGCAATTGAGGCGAGATTGCATTGGTTTGGACATGTGCCGAGGAGGGATGTGGGTATATTGGGAAAAGGATGCTAAGGATGGAGCTGCCAGGTAAGAGGAAAAGAGGAAGGCCTAACATAAGGTTTATGGATGTGGTGAGAGAGGACATACAGGCGGTTGGTGTGAAAGAGCTTGATGCAGAGGACAGGAAGAAATGGAAACAGAAGATCCGCTGTGGTGACCCCTAACAGGAACAGCCAAAAGAAGATGATGATGATATATATATATATATATATATATATATATATATATATATACACACACACACACACACACACACACACACACACACACACACACACACACACACACACACACACACACACACATATATATATATATATATAGAGAGAGAGAGAGAGAGAGAGAGCATTTGTCCACTGAAAATAGGCTGTGTCCCAGTCAGACTTTCCCAGTAAACAAATGTTACATAAATAAATATATGTATACGTATAAGCATATGTATATATATGGGTCTACTTGAAAACACCAACACGCCAAAACACAGATGACGAGAACACCAAGACCGGAAGATCGACAACTGAGATAACCGACAGTTTAAAAGCACGAAACTTCACATGCCCGACAAACCACAATCCCGACAATCAACAAAACAAAACAAATACCTTTTCCGAAAAACACACACAACACAAGCACACCAAAAACCTTACAAACCAACACTAAACCTTACATACACAACTATCGATCCACTAACCTTGACCCAAACCCTAACCCTAACGTCCATCACTATTGCACACTCATCTTACTCGTGCCCTAACCCTAACTCACTTAACCTGCCCCAACCCTAAATTCTGTCACTATCGCACACTTACCTTACCCGCACCCTAACCCTAACTCACTTAACCCGCCCCTAACCCTAAAGTCTGTCACTATCGCACACTTACCTTAACATGTCGGTGTTCTCAACATCGGGCTTTTAAACTGTCTGTCATCTCAGTTGTCGATCTTCCGGTCTCAGTGTTCTTGTCGTCGGTGTTTTGGCGTGTCGGTGTTTTCAAGTAGACCCGTAGATGTAGATATATATATATATATATGTTTGTGTGTATATATATTCAAGGAGAAAGAGCAAAAGAAGGGGAAAAAAAAGGACACCCGCTTACTTTAGTATCCCCATTACACATGAGAATAACTGAGCAAACTTTACTTTATACAATGCAGCTATCAAGCTCTATACAAATATTAGTGTTAAGAACAAAAGTTTGTTTTACTTACAGTTAATTCTTTGCTTCCACTTTCCCTCTCCTAAGTATTCCTCCAGACATTAATGTTGCATATACTTTATAATCTCTACAAGTTTAACAAAATTAAAAAGTCCAATATTTCCAGGTTTCCTTGTTCTGTCATTTTTCATAAATATAATAAATATAATTAATATAATTAATACTTTTAAATCCACATTTATTTGTCAATTTCTGAGTTGCTTGTTTTATTCTTCTTTATCTCCATCTCCCAAATCCAGTATTTCCTTTATTTCCAATGTACTCTCAGTTCTAATAGTCAACTCTTGCGCTTTTTTCCTATGCCTCAAGCATTTTCCGTTGAAACACTGGAAAAGGTTTCACTGGCACAGTTTCCCTGTGGTCTATTACCAGAAGAACAGGAAGCAGAATCTTCTTTTGTTTCACAGCTCACTTTTTGTTGGACAAACTTTTGCATTTCCTCCTTAGCATGTTCTGCATCAAAAATGATTTTGTCTCTCCAGGAAAGAATATTCTGAAGATAGCTGGATACAGCAGTTTGAATCTCACACCTGCTTCTCGATATTCCGTGATTAGTTGAATAAATTTACTCTTTTGCCTGGTGTACAATGAGTAATCATTTTTGACACTCTACTGTCTCCCACTTTTAGTACTTTGCCCGTATAACACAGTTTTGTCAGTCAACTCTTTCTTCTGGTAGGATTGCATCTTTACTGTTAAAGGTCTAGATTGCTTTCTCATGGCCAGGTTTGAAGCATACACACAGTGTGCCCTTCCACTTAACAACTTCTGCTGTGGAATACCAATCCAGTTGCTTATTTCTGCTTTCATAAAATGAATACAATCTGATCCTTCCAGCTTCTCTGGTACACCAGAAAGTCTCAGGTTTTCTCTGCGTGCTCTGTCCTCTAATTTTATTTTTGGAAACATCTCTTCTTTAGCAGTCTCATATTCAGTCAGACTTTTCTTCATTTCAACCTCCAATTTTTGCAGTTTTATTACCTCATCTGTATATCTGTTTAAAGCGTCTTCCATTTTTTCCAGCCTTTTGTTATATTAGTTCATATAGTCCTTCAGTATTTCATTTATTTTAATCAGCTCTGAGAACATTTGACTTATTTTTCCTCTAGATTACTGGAAGTCATGTCTTGTACCAAAGCTGGAGCTTGCACTGCTTTTTGCTTAACAGCTGTAGAATTCTTCCCAATCAGTGTTTTTTCTTCCCCACTATCTTTCAGGTTCTCTGAATTTATTTTTTTGCTCGCATCCAGGCAGTACATTTACTAGCCATTTACTGAAATTTACCCATGAAAATGAGTTCACTGGCTCTCTCTTCTGAGTTTCTGTTTACACTGGGAGAGCTGAAATTAAGCTGTTATACAACCTGTAGTCATCTTGGTAGTCCCCTCTGTCTGAATGCATTCTAGTTTTGCTGTAAAACATTTTTTTGGGAGAATGTGTGTGTGTGTGTGTGTGTGTGTGTGTGTGTGTGTGTGTGTGTGTGTGTGTGTGTGTGTGTGTGTGTGTGTGTGTGAGACAATGGTAGTAATGCTACAAAACTGTAAATAATTATTTGAATATCTCTCCCTAGTTATGGATGAGGAACATGTCTATAAGGACTTGTGGGAGTTTCTCCATAAGATGAATCCCATACTATTCAAGGAATCATACACATTAATTACAATAGTCATAAAGGACCTGTACACAGTCATCCCACATGAATTGGGGATGGAGTAGTTTGTTGAATGTTTGCACTAAAAAGGGTTATAGCAAGATCATATTAGTCTTTATGAGAATTTGTTGGAGGTGATGCTAAAAAAGAATTACTTGGTCTTTGACAAAAAGTTATATTTACAAACTAAGGGTGTTCTATGGGTTCACTATGTATGTGTGTGTGTGTGTGTGGGGGGGTCTGTTTGCAAACATTGTAATGATCCAGTGGGAGAAGAAATATTTGTTTCCTTCAGAATTTTTTTCCCATTGTAGATTCTACATCTGATTCCTGGATGATATGTTTATTCTCTGGGGCAGGCAGAGGGACGATATCCTGGCATTTATTGAGTATATTAATGCAACTTCAGAGTTTTTAAATTTCACACATGAATGTAATAATGACCAGATTGCCTATCCTGATATCCTCTTGATGAAAGACACAACAAACCAAATGTTTGTGTCTGAAATTTATAGAAAGCCCATTTATTCTAACAGTTCCCTTCACCTTGCCAGTTCTCATCCCTTAATGAAAAAGAGCGCAGTAGTGAAGGGACAATTTGTTTGGGCTACAGGAATGGTGCCAGTTGATGAAACTTTTTGGGAAAAATGTCAGAGGTTGAAGGACATGTTTAGGGTACAGGGGTACCCAAATGACTTCATTGACAACTTAACGTATGAAGTCATGAATAAGCAAGAACAAAAGATATTCAATCTAATTTTGAAAAATAAGAAGGCTATCTGTCAAAATAATGGGAAATGTAGCAAGGGAATTGAGCCTACTACTACTCAGACTATAACCACACCCCAAAATCAGAGGACTTTTAAGTGTGCCTTTATTACCACTTTACAACTGATAGTATGGCGATAAAGGACATTTTGCTAAAGAACTGGCCTAGCTTAAGGAACGAGCAAGGGATAATCAAAAATGTTCACTCACGCCCACATGTGGTATATAAATGGAGTAATAACTTAAAGGCAGTGTTTGAAGAAAGGTTGAGCATACCCAAGGCAATTATTAATATCAACAACCCTGGAATGTTCAAGTGTGGGAATTGCCCTCAGTGTCAGCATATTCCTGTTAAGAATTGCCTTATTTCCACTCATGAAGTCACAATTAGAGGGCACTTCAAGTGCAACACAAAACGGGTAGTATATTGTGCACTTTGTTTAGCATGTACATGCTTTTACATTGGTAAGACAGAGAGAAGACTCAGGGAGAGAGTCTATGAACATATTTATGATATTAAAAAACAGAAAAATACAAGTGCACTATTTAAACATGTACAGCAAAACCCTACCCACTGTTTTAAATTCATCATATTTGAACAAATTGCAGTTAATGAAAGAGGGGGACCTTGAACTTTAACCTTTGAAAAGCATGAACTTTATTGGCAACTTTATTTGAATGCTGATCTCCAGCCAGGTTTAACGGAAAATATATCAGTAGCTTATCTATTAAAACTAAGGGCTCAAAAGCGATAATAAATGTTTTTAAGTTGGTTTTACTGAGGAACAACATTCAATGTTAAGTCTGAATTTATAATTGTAAAAACTAGTTTTTTGGCTGGATGCCATGTTTGGGCATCTGGAAGCCCGGTTCTCTACCCCAAATGAGAGCTGAACCTTGGTCTTTAGCTTGTGGGGTGGATTCCTTGACTGCTGAGCTAACCTCACATGAGTGTATTTTATTTGTGTTTTATTTATGTATTGTAAACTGCTATGATCTAAAAATGTTTCATGAATTGAGTGGAGTTTGTTGGGAAGCTTGGGAAATCACATGATTACATTAAGTGATTTTTATTGGTCTAAAATACTTTTTAAGTATGAGTGCAACGTGATTGTTTCTCTGATTAAGTTTTTTAAGTAAAAAGATGAAAGTGCTCATCATTTTATGTATGTATACATACAAGGATTTGATTTTAACTCTATGACCAGTGATTTTAAAATGATTTAAGGGAATTTTCCTTTAAGTACAATTCTGGTGTGTAGCCGTGGTGGTGCAGTGGTTAGCATTGTTACCTCACAGAAAGAA
>NC_056748.1:1088541439-1088548939 GCF_019279795.1 Protopterus annectens
TCTGTCTCACATGAACTGGGATTTTGTTCCAGAGTACGGGTAACCTCTGTGTTATGAATCTATCCCTCCAGCATGTTTTATTCATATTTGTGCAGAGGTTGAAATCTTTAGCTCGCGTGGTTCTGGTGGATCTGGATTTTTGAGATGGAGCATGTCCATCAGTTCTTGGTTGGACATGGCCCTATATGTTAGGCACAAATCACCTCTGAGCAGGCGGTATGCTACTGAATAGAGCTGAAGTTTCTTTAATCTAGCTGGATAAGGCACATATTTGAGACCCATGATCCTCTTGGTGAGGTACTTCTGGGGTCTTTCCAGTTGTTGCATGTGCCGGGTGAGATACATCCCAAATGGAGCATTATATTCAATCATGGGCCTGACAAGTGAGGAATATAGAGGTACAATGACCTCCTTTGATCTGGATGAGAATCCCTTCATGATGAGATGGGCAAGGTAGAATGTCTTTCTGACCACTTTGGCAACATGGTTGTCAAAGGAAAGGTCACTATCGACTTGAGTCCCCAGGTCTCTGATTACTTCTTCCGTACTCAGTGGGTTATTGTCTATGTGATAATTTGTGGGTACTTTGTTTTTCCAAAGGGATGACTATACATTTTTGGCGTTAAGTTTGAGGCCATGATTCCGCACCAGTTGTCCGTTTCAGTGAGACCTTTCTGTAGGATGTGTGTGTCAGCAGGTGAATCAACTATGGCACCCAGTTTGCAGTCATCTGCAAACTTTGTCAGCCATAATCCTCCCATATTTGCTTTCACATCCGAGAAGTAAATGCCGAATAAGAGTGGTCCCAAGACTGAGCCCTGTGGGACACCACTCGTGACTGGTTTTGAGTCTGACATGGCTCCAGCAATTTTGACCTTATGGGTTCTGTTTTTAGCCAGTTTGCTACCCATCTTGTGACATATGGATTTACATTTAGGCTGCTGAGCTTGTCTATGATGCCAGAGTGTGGTATCGTGTCAAAGGCTTTAGCCAAGTCCAAGTAGGCAGTTTGGACAGCCTTGCCCTCGTCGATGGCACTAGTGACTGTCTCAAAGAAGTCAACCAGGTTTAAGAGGCAGGATCTGCCTTTTACAAAACCGAACTGGGTGGGATCAAGGGTCTACAGATCTCCAATATCGCCATTTATGAGTTCCATGATGATTCTTTCCATAGCCTTGCAGACCAGGCTGGTCAGACTTATGGGGCGGTAGTTACCAGGGTCAGTAGAATTTCCCCCTTTGTGGAGTGGGGCCACTGTTGCTGTGCGCCAGTGTTCAGGTACATATCCTGTAGTGAGGCTAAGATTGAATAGCGTTTTTAGGTGCGGGTTTAGTTCATCTTGAAGTTCACGTCACGCAACCGGGATACCATCGGGTCCCATAGATGCTGTGTTTTTTGCTTTGTTGAGTGCTGATTTCACCTGTATGTCTGAGATGACAGGTAGGTTACATTCAGCAGGGATAATTACTACATCTTTAGGGGTGAGGGAGGGGAGAAATTTGCACTGAACCTATCTGCCAGAATATTGGCAATGTCGGTAGGGTCAGTGAATTTTTTGTCATTGTGTACCAACTCAGAGCATATCTGAGAATTTCCTCCCAAGGTTCTGACATAATTGAAGAAGGTCTTGTGATTGTCTTTGGTATCCTTGGCAATCTTTCTCTCAAAGTTGGCTTTAGATGTTTTTATGAGAGAACGTAGTTTTTTACTTGTGCTGATCAGGGAAGCCTTTCCCTTGTGGGATTTGGCTTTGTCCTGCAGTAGCTTCCTTCTTTTGTTGTACAGTTTGTTTATAGCCGGGGTCCACCAAACCGGGCGTTTTCCCGTGTTTATATATATATATAGTTAAACACCAAGCATTGCAAAATAAAACACTTTATTACACCTGTGCTTAAAATACAGGTGCTTTTAAATAACACACCATCTGATGGTATTTCATACAAAGTACACAGCACTTTAAAATTTGCTGGGAAAGCAGTGTCTGGTAACAGACTCTGCCCTGGAGTTCTCAGTGGTACGCTATCAGCCTTCTCTTTGGATTCCTTCTCTGGTACAAGGACTTATACTACCCAGAGCCACTGCTCTGGTTTGTCAGTTCCCTTTGTCAAGGGTGAATTCTCTCCTTATCTGGTCTCCTTCCTTTGGACATAAATCTCCACCCCAAGCCATCTCCCACATCCATTTCGTAAGGCTGAATGCTATCAGAGCTTCTCCCAGCCCTTTTTATAGCTTAGTAATTCAGTTATTGTGAATAAAAAGGAACTAAAAAAAACTGTGTTCAAAATGATGTAAAACCAATTTAACACAGTAAAGCTTTCGAGATAACTCACCCTCAATGGTTTTGACAATAACATACACTCATCCTTTTATACATCACAAGTAGAAAGTTTAGCTAATGAAACACAGCCATAAATAAATTAATGAATTAATATTAAATTGAACCTAATTACTTCAGTTATACAGAAATTTCATTACATGCAAAGAGATCTCTTCTTTAGAACAGGTTTAATACTCGCTGTTTCATTAAGTCCTGGATATGCATCTGCATGAATATAACTGGTCCACTTATACTCTATATTCTCAGTATTCAGTGTAATGTCACCACCCCCCCTAGGATTTTTATTTACTGTTTTAATGACTCTGAATTTAAAACTATGTGACTCTTGCTTACTCATGACATGTTTTGCTAGGGCGTATTTTATACTTGTTCAGAAATTCATTCTTTCA
Source organism: Protopterus annectens (assembly GCF_019279795.1). Classification (NCBI taxonomy): domain Eukaryota; kingdom Metazoa; phylum Chordata; order Ceratodontiformes; family Protopteridae; genus Protopterus; species Protopterus annectens. Next base: position 1,088,544,167 of record NC_056748.1, read on the forward strand.
ACATTCTATTAGTTTTTTTGCAAACATACTTCTCCAGTATGTATAACTTAACCCACTACTCTACTATTTTCTGCATAGAGCCTATTTTCTGGGTTCTAGTATTTTATAAATCTTTGACACAGCCTTCCCTTCCAAAACAGATGCTAAACTGAATTAGTGCTCCAAGTAACTCTAGAAACATTGTGCCTAGCAGCATTTTCCATTTTCTTTGTTTCTGTGTTATGGGTATCACCCGTGTCAACTTATGTCAGTGATTCATGCCGTGTTAAATGGAATTTTCCCTCTTTCTCAAGAGTTTCACGCAGTATCTACACATACACAAAAATAACTAGCTTCCTTATTTGCACCACTGCTAATCTCTTTGCTAGCTCTACAGATTTCTTATTTCAGAGGGAATGCTGTACACACCCTCTGCATTTTATCCTGTGTACTACTTTTATCTTCTAAACACTTGCTTGTTCATGGAATTTCTAGATGACCTTTTCTAACTGCACTATCTCTTCATTATAAAGGACTTTGCTTACATGGCTTCTGCCTTACTCACACTGTCTGCTGTTGTCAGTAAAATTACTATACAGTTGATATAATATCTCCCTTCAGAAAGGCAAACAATTCCATCACCTCTTTCTGTAAATCAGCATTTTACTATACTTACACAGCTCTTATTTTTGTTTTTATTGCATACTTTAAAATACATGTCTTTGATGCCTACCACCAATTTTAAATTTGACACAGGATAGTAATGTTTACCCTTGGCACTTTTTATTTGACGTCAGAAATGCCAATCCGTAAAACTGATGCATCCACACTGTCTAAAATGTCTGTACTCCCCATTCTGATCTGTTCATCAGCTCAAGGTTTCAGGTTTGATTCAACAGTTAATAAAAGGCTACTATGTCATTTCAGTTTCTCAGTGCTTTGTTTTTATGTACTCTCACTTGAATTCTGACTTGCTGGATTAGTTTCTATGCTATGCTGCCTCAAGGTGGAGTGCATAGCTTCTTACCCTAAAGCACTAAAACTGCAGCTTTTGTTTCAGGTTGCTCTCCCCCACGTTAGTCTGAGTGGATACCACTCTTCTACTTTTGTTTCAGGTTGCTCTCCCCCACGTTAGTTTGAGTGGATACCATTCTTCTACGTTTGTTTCAGGTTGCTGTCCCCCACTTTATTCTGAGTGGATACCACTCTTCTACTTTTGTTTCAGGTTGCTCTCCCCCACTTTAGTCTGAGTGGATACCACTCTTCTACGTTTGTTTCAGGTTGCTGTCCCCCACTTTAGTCTGAGTGGATACCACTCTTCTACTTTTGTTTCAGGTTGCTCTCCCCCACTTTAGTCTGAGTGGATACCACTCTTCTACTTTTGTTTCAGGTTGCTCTCCCCCACGTTAGTCTGAGTGGATACCACTCTTCTACTTTTGTTTCAGGTTGCTCTCCCCCACTTTAGTCTGAGTGGATACCACTCTTCTACTTTTGTTTCAGGTTGCTCTCCCCCACGTTAGTCTGAGTGGATACCACTCTTCTACTTTTGTTTCAGGTTGCTGTCCCCCACTTTAGTCTGAGTGGATCCCACTCTTCTACTTTTGTTTCTGGTTGCTCTCCCCCACTTTAGTCTGAGTGGATCCCACTCTTCTACTTTTGTTTCTGGTTGCTCTCCCCCACTTTAGTCTGAGTGGATCCCACTCTTCTACTTTTGTTTCAGGCTGCTCTCCCCCACTTTAGTCTGAGTGGATACCACTCTTCTACTTTTGTTTCAGGTTGCTGTCCCCCACTTTAGTCTGAGTGGATTCCACTCTTCTACTTTTGTTTCAGGTTGCTCTCCCCCACGTTAGTCTGAGTGGATACCACTCTTCTACTTTTGTTTCAGGCTGCTCTCCCCCACTTTAGTCTGAGTGGATACCACTCTTCTACGTTTGTTTCAGGTTGCTGTCCCCCACTTTAGTCTAAGTGGATTCCACTCTTCTACTTTTGTTTCAGGTTGCTCTCCCCCAAGTTAGTCTGAGTGGATACCACTCTTCTACGTTTGTTTCAGGTTGCTGTCCCCCACTTTAGTCTGAGTGGATACCACTCTTCTACTTTTGTTTCAGGTTGCTCTCCCCCACTTTAGTCTGAGTGGATCCCACTCTTCTACGTTTGTTTCAGGTTGCTGTCCCCCACTTTAGTCTGAGTGGATAACACTCTTCTACTTTTGTTTAAGGTTGCTCTCCCCCACTTTAGTCTGAGTGGATAACACTCTTCTACGTTTGTTTCAGGTTGCTGTCCCCCACTTTAGTCTGAGTGGATAACACTCTTCTACTTTTGTTTCAGGTTGCTCTCCCCCACTTTAGTCTGAGTGGATACCACTCTTCTACTTTTGTTTCAGGTTGCTCTCCCCCACTTTAGTCTGAGTGGATCCCACTCTTCTACTTTTGTTTCAGGTTGCTCTCCCCCACGTTAGTCTGAGTGGATACCACTCTTCTACGTTTGTTTCAGGTTGCTGTCCCCCACTTTAGTCTGAGTGGATACCACTCTTCCACTTTTGTTTCTGGTTGCTCTCCCCCACTTTAGTCTGAGTGGATCCCACTCTTCTACTTTTGTTTCAGGCTGCTCTCCCCCACTTTAGTCTGAGTGGATCCCACTCTTCTACTTTTGTTTCAGGCTGCTCTCCCCCACTTTAGTCTGAGTGGATCCCACTCTTCTACTTTTGTTTCAGGCTGCTCTCCCCCACTTTAGTCTGAGTGGATCCCACTCTTCTACTTTTGTTTCAGGCTGCTCTCCCCCACTTTAGTCTGAGTGGATACCACTCTTCTACTTTTGTTTCAGGTTGCTGTCCCCCACTTTAGTCTGAGTGGATACCACTCTTCTACTTTTGTTTCAGGTTGCTCTCCCCCAAGTTAGTCTGAGTGGATCCCACTCTTCTACTTTTGTTTCAGGCTGCTCTCCCCCACTTTAGTCTGAGTGGATACCACTCTTCTACTTTTGTTTCAGGTTGCTCTCCCCCACGTTAGTTTGAGTGGATACCACTCTTCTACGTTTGTTTCAGGTTGCTGTCCCCCACTTTAGTCTGAGTGGATACCACTCTTCTACTTTTGTTTCAGGTTGCTCTCTCCCACTTTAGTCTGAGTGGATACCACTCTTCTACTTTTGTTTCAGGTTGCTCTCCCCCATGTTAGTTTGAGTGGATACCACTCTTCCACTTTTGTTTCAGGTTGCTCTCCCCCACTTTAGTCTGAGTGGATACCACTCTTCTACTTTTGTTTCAAGTTGCTCTCCCCCACTTTAGTTTGAGTGGATATTTCCTTACAGGATCATAAGATAATCATAGGTATTTACTAGGCTAATGGCCGCCAAGATCTTTATAAGCTTAGCCATGCAACCCAACACAAGTGTGTCCCTATGTATAATGGGTGTTTATTAGATGGGGGTGTATTAGTTAGGCAGTATCTAGAGGTTATGTCTGGGGGTATGTTAGTTTGAGTATTTGTGTCTGCCTCTGTCTATCAGAGCCATGGAGACTAGACCTGGGGTGAATTTCCCATTTCCCATCAATTGCTTTTGCTACTTTACTGAGTGGTCTGTTAATTGCATCCTGTCTATTTTTCCTGTAATATTGGTCTGTTAATTGCATCCTGGCTATTTCCCTGTAAGTAATGTAAATATATTTAAGAGTTAAAACAAATAAATGTTGCCCTTTCACTACAAAGAGTATTACAGGATAACTTTTTTTTTTGGTTCTTGCTTTACAGATTCTGGCTACTTGGAGTCCTCCTCCAATTGTATTCTTTGCTTTACAGTAGCAGAAATAGGCTCAGAACCCTTGTCTCTTGCTTTTCTCACTTTCTGTACTCTGTTCTGAGGGTCCTCACTCAAGTCCCCTTCTTTTCCTAATTTAGTCCTCCTGTTTCTGTGCAAGCACTTCTTGTCAGTTTCCATGTATACCTCTATCATGCACTAATTTTATTTCTTATCCACTCATCTTCATTTCTCACATTGACATGTCTTAGTACATTTTGGTTTAAGTCATTAAAGAATACATCTGATAAAAGACAGCATTCCTTTTACTGTTTACTACAATGTCTGCTTTCTTTTGTTTCAGTCTCTGGCTTACTTAATTTTCCATTTTTTTTTTATTTTTATGATCTTGGTATGCAGAACTCTCTTTCATTTACTTAGAAGTTCAGTATTTTAACATTATATCTTTTCTTTACAGACCTAATTCTTAGACCCCCTTGCCCCTGCCTGCCTACAGCTCCTGGGGTTTGGCTCAAAACAAACTTCAATGGGGCTCTGTTCAAGGTTAACTTTGCTTTCACTATATACCACTTTTTCTTTAACCTTGTTCTCTGTTTCTTTCAGTCTGCTGCAGCCTGAATAAGGACTACACTTTTCCTTACTTTTCCCTCTTTATATTCCTCTGAAAATGTTATCTTACAATGGCTCTACTTCAGTAGATCGAAATACCATAACACTGAAGCTCATAAAGAAGAGACGAAAACATCACAAATACAGATTCATGAATTTTAACAAAGCTAAAAGGTTGAAACAACAGGTCAAGTAATGCGCATGTCCAGAAGTATTTGGGGAATTTGAATGGAGATCACTCTAAACTCAGAAAGACATCTTCTTCAATGTAATATAATATGTAAGAGAAAAACTTTTCATGTTTACTGACTGTGAATAGAGATTGTGGTATAAGTGAGGATTGGGAAATTAACCATTTTACCCACTGTGGTGCGATCTTGGAGTTGGTATGTATAATCTGCAGGGGGTTTGGGGGTGCAAACATTTGAAAAGTTG